>NW_021940867.1:203926-207766 GCF_001715985.3 Manacus vitellinus | reverse complement strand
TGGAAGGCCAGAAAGAAAGAAAAGTGAAAAAAGCAATGAATCATATTGGAAGAAGTTTGTTTTCTTCACTTCTGAGGTGTTAAAATGATCATTGTTAGTACTGGTGTTATTAAATTGCATTCAAGGATGAATGATGGACCTGTGCATGAATGGAAGTTGCAGATGATAATAAATTGGGAAGAAATACAAACACGAGTGGAATTTGGAAAAAAAAAAATCACCAAAACAAAACAAAAACAAAACCCCACAAAAGTCAGAGGTATTCAGGAGTTTCTTAAGGAGACAAACCCAGCACTGTGGAGTCTGCTCACACAGAAGGATTTTGGAAGTCCAAATTCAGCTCAGCTTCAAGCTGAGTGAAAATTCCACTCTTCTCCACAGACAAAGATTTCATCAGCAATAATAAACTGCTTCAGGACAGTCCTGAGGGTTTCAGTCTGTGTTCAGATTTTCTTTGACAGAGAGATCACACAAACTCTATATAATGTTTCATTGAAAAAGTTGTTTCAAAAAGTAAAATGACACTATCTTATTTAAAAAAGGGGACTGGATCTTTTCCTGAGTTTTCCTTTACGCTATTTCAGAGACAATGAAACCAGTTTACAAAAGAACTCAACATTTTACAGGCTTGCTATTTTCTAATGAAAGCTGTCTGATCTGTCCTTCTCTCCTTGTATTTACCTAGTGCCCTTTTATCTTTGTAATTAAAAATAGTGATAGTATATTACTGATATGATTGTCTCCATGCCTTGTACAAGAAATTCTCATTTTTTTTTCATTCTCAACAGCAATTCCCATGCTGTTTTGTTGGACTTTGATGATCCTTGTGGGTCCATTCCAACTCAGAATATCCTGTGATACCTAGTGCACACTGTTCCCACTGCTCTCCAGTCCCCTGGACTGGCAAACAGCCTTTCCCTTTCCACATCATCAAAAGCTTTGCTTCCAGCTCAGCTCAGCACTAAAAACTCTGCATCTGTCACTTTTGTGTCACTTTTATGTTTCTGCTGGGTCAGCTCTTTGTGGGGAAAAATAAAAAAAACCAACAAAACACCACAAAACAAACAAACAACAAAACAAACCAGACAGTACCATTGATCTTCCTCCACACAGGCAGTCTCTAGACTTTTATTAGGTCTCGTGGCTTCTTTCTGTGACCCCCCCCCAAGTTCTGGAGCCACAAATTATGGCAAGAATTTTACCTTCACAGGAAAAACAAAAAAAAAACCCAAAAAAAGTTGGAAAGTAAGGTTCCAGTGTTCAAACTTGAATGAAACAATGAAACATACCACTGGTTTTAGGCTTGTGAATTTTAGGGGATCCTTGCCCAGGGTATGTTAAGGTTTATGCTGGCAATGTAGCAACTCTCACACCAGGGCAGAATCATAGAATCATAGGATCATAGAATGGTTTGGGTTGGAAGGGATCTTAAAGATCATCTCATTCCAATGCCCTGCCATGGGCAGGGACACCTCCCACTAGCCCAGGTTGCTCAGAGCCCCATCCAGCCTGGCCTTGAACACTTCCAAGGATGGGGCAGCCACAGCTTCTCTGGGCAACCTGTGCCAGGGCCTCACCACTCTCACCGGGAACAACTTCTTACATTGTTGGATGCCATCCACCAACTTGCTACATTACTATTTTACCTCCTCACCACAAGGCTTTGTCTTGTCTCCTGCTGTCCCAAAATCCCCACCATAGCTCTGCCTCAAAATCCAGCTTGGACTGTGCCACCACTCAAAGAAACCTCCATCCTTCAGAAGAGAAATCACACAGGAGAGCCTCTGACAACTTCTTAGAAGCTCTTTTTTCTCCACACCAAGGTGGTTTTGACTTGATAGTGACTCAAACTGTGACCTGAGGACTTCTGGGTAGAAAGTTTATGGATATAAAGTTCTATCCCTGACTATCCGACCTCTTAACCACCAACAGCTGGGAGCAGAGAGGAGGTGGGAGCAATCCAGCAGGGCCTCACAACGTCCCCCAGTTCCTGATCTCCTTGCAGAGAGGTCTCTTCCATCCCCTCTAATACTGGCAGGTAAAAAGGAGCTACCCTAAGGCTCACAGCCTCATTCACACCTCACTCAAGTACGTGATGTGTAACTGGAAAGTTCCTACTGTGGTGCATGAGGGAAGAGCTTTATCAAAAATGCCACCCAGTGAAACACCTCAGAAGTGGTTAAAACTGGGCAGGATGGTGCCTACCAGCAGAAGACACTTGGGCTCCCAGAGATATCAAGAGACACAGCAGGCATACACCTTTTCTGGTGTTCCATCTGACCTTCCAACCTCCTTTCCCCAGTGCAGATGAAATTTTAGCAACTTAGAGAAAGGAGGTGGGAAAACTCCCAGATGAAGAGAATTATGCCTGTGACTGGTGTCCATAGGTGTAAACATCACCCCCATGGGAGCTGGGAAGGAGATTGAACTGCTCTTTGCTTGCTCCAGCTGATGAATGCAATGCTTCCATGAAGACCACGAGTTTTGCTTTTCTCTGGTCAACCACAGCTTAAAGGAACATGTGGGTCACCACCCAGGGCTTCTCAGAGCACTGGAACCTCCAGAGTTCCTGGCTAGTGGTTGGTGTATCCTCTGAACACAAGCAGCCTCCTGACTGACAGAGCCTTTGGAAGGCATTTGATGAGGAACCAATTTTAGGGAACAGCAGTGAAGTAAAACTCCCTGTTAATGCAGGAGCTGACCATCCCAGCAAAGTCTTTCATCTATCCCACTCTCCCTCGACACAATTTCCCCGTGGCTTTTTTTTTTAGGATTTTCTTATGGAGTGCTGAAAAATTTTCTGAGCTCCAATGGATTGTTGGGAATAAATGGTTGATGAACCCCTTTGAGTGTGCAGCGGCCTGTGATGTGCAGAGGACTTCCCTTGGGGATGGAGGTGATCCCTTCTAATCCCAGGCTACTTTTTAGTGCAAAAGTTTTGTTTCTCTTGTTTACAAAGTACTGTCCCCACTAATAAGGTTTTAGAGATAATACTAATTCCTCAGTGCAAAATATTAAGTCACTGTGTAAGCAATCCTACCAAAATACATTGTTTTCTTTGAGTCTTTGGCTAAAAGCATTTACCAGTACTGTGTTCCTTCACCTCAGCTCCTCACTTTGCTCAGATTACTGCCAGATTTCTTAATTCCCCGTCATGCCAACTGAGATTGTGCAGGGTCTCTGGGCCAGTACCACACTGCAGCCTGTCAAAATGTGATGGAAGATGGCCCTGAAGACTTCCTCAACTTAAACCACAGCTGTCCCTTTCCATCAGCCCCCACTGCTGCAGCTTAGCTCCTGCTGGCACAGCACCCTCTGCACAGTTTAGGCTGTGCTTCTCACTGCAGGTCTCCACTTTTCACACAGCTCACACTTTTTGCTCTCCTCCTTTTCCCCCCACCAAAAAAGCTTCCTCTTGTTACTCTGATTTTTGTTGTCTGGCCCTGTTCCTTCTGTGCCTAAGGTCCCACACACTCCCTCACACTGCCCCTTTCATGCTTTCACCACAGTTTTAATCCATCATGAGGAGGAAGAGGAAACAAAAGGATTCTGAGGAACCTCTTCAGTGTCAGGTAAAGAGTATTTACAATAAGGTGGGGCCATCTCCCCAGCATGAGACCCCACTCTTAGGATGACACTTCATCCCCTCTGTCCCTGTGTGGCTGGAAATCCCAGCCCAGGCTCCCATTATGTTTCTGGCCCCACGTGTGGCAGCACAATGAGAGGCAGCAGGTGGGTCTGAAGGGGAGGGCAGGGAGCCCAGGGCAGAAATTAGTTGGTACCATTCAGCATGCTGAGCAGCAATCACAGGACACCAGAGGCACTGCCACTGCCAAGTTT
>NW_021940867.1:194809-203286 GCF_001715985.3 Manacus vitellinus | reverse complement strand
CTGGATCTCCTTGCTGGCACACAGACAGTGTTTCCCCAGGTGCCTGACTCTGCACAAACACAAATCAATGGCACAATCTTTTCCCCCAGTAATCTTGCAATACTGGATCTGAGACAAGAGACACACAAAGCAAAGCAAGAAAACAATGGGACACAGCTGAGCCAGTTCAGACCAAGGATCCACCTATAAACCCATATTTTGCCTCCAGCTATTCCCAAATTTCTTTTATTGCTTGCTTTTTCTGTACCAGTATCAGGCCTGGGTTTGATGCTTCCCTCTGCCTCTCACCATACTCACACCAGAGCCCACCACTGGCAGTGTCCCAAGCAGCTGTGACACAGGGCTCTCTCAGGGAGGCTGAGCAGAGCTGGGCACAACTCTTGTACCCTCCCCTGTCCATCTGTCTGTATGTGCCTCCCCCCATCCTGAGCCCACACTGCTCTCCCCATCACACACAAATGTCCATGCTGGCAGAGCCCCTTGGCAGAGGGGGCAAAGGGTGGCCAGCTCTGTGCCAAACCCATTGTTGGCTTCTCTCTTTCCTCCTCAAAAAAAAGCCTCCTGTACTTTTCTTGGGGTGAGCTTCCCACAGCACCAGGATCTGCATCTGTCCTTGTGCAAGAGTGGACTCTGGATGGTGGCAGCCAAAGGGGTCAGTCACTGCTGGTCTGCTTCTTTCTTTTTTTTTTCATATATATGGAAGAATTACTTCAAGAATGGAAAGAGAAGTTAAGGAAAAACAAACAAATTAAACTGATGTCCCCAGGGCCCACAGGCAAAACCCAAGGCTGTAAGGAAACGTAAGTGAGATGCAAGAACAGGACAAATGTACATTATACTTCCCCACTCACGCTCCCATTTCCATCCCCTCGGGAGACAATGGCAGCCACTGTGCCTGGCTGGGCCCAACAGCTGGAAAAATGTACTGAATCGAACCTCAGAGCATGTCTGAGATGGACACACATCGAGATAACTGTATCTGCTTTCCTTGGAGACAGAGGGAAGCTCTGTGATTCTCACACGTCCGATCTGGAACTGACAGGGAAACCCTGATCCTCCCTTAAGCTCTAAAAACAGGGGCTCCCCTCAGAAGGCCACGTCCAAGTTACACAGCAGACAGAAATGCAGGCATTAGACTGTGAGATAGCATTTCCCTTTCTGTCACATGAAAGATGAGTTCATTAGAGAACATCCTCTTTCAAGCCTGTAGGGAAAAGCTTGGAGGCTCCCAGATAAAACAGCTTGAGTTATGTCTTCCTTCTCCTCTACTGAGTACAAGCACAAGGATTTTTATTGTCCACATTAGCAACATTGCATCGTCCAAAAGACCTTGTTCATTTATCAGCTTCCTTAAAAATCTTTTGTTCACAAGCCTGCTTGTGTGTGAACACAGAAAAAAAATTCAGCTCTATCTAGTATCAGCCTGCAGCTGTTCACTGACAGAAGGACTCAAAAGCTACGGATATGAACATGGGAAAATCCACCCAAAGCAGAAGGAAGACACAGTGAGCAACAGCTGCATGACAAGAATATGCTGTTTCTGTAGTGTGAGGGGAAAAGAAAAAGCTACAGTTACAGTAAGCATCAGAAAGTTATCAGCAAACAGTATAGTTGGGATTCAGCTCAGTAGATAAGCAAAATTACTTCTACTTCTAAATTTTTCTAGGTATCCGATGCTCTTCTGGACATATGTTCTGATTCCCAGCAGGGTTTGGAAACTCTGAGCCAGGAGTGGGGTCCTTTGAACCATCTTCTAAGTGCTGGAGTCAGCAGGTTTCAATCTGTCCCTGATTTTCACAGGAAAAAGGACAAAACGAGAAAAAACACAAAAAAACCAAAAACCCCCTGTCCCCCAAACCTGCTAAATCCTTTCAAAACCCTACACGTAATATTCTGATTATTTATAACAGGGTTGTGTTTGAGACACGTGTGCTTTTTATGCTTCCTTCAACCAAACAGATCCCAGGCACCAGAGATTTTCAAGTGTGTTCTCAGGACATCGATCCTCCCTTGAGTACTTCTCCCAGAGACCCCATAGATAGAAATAGAGATTAATGCTGGCTTTTCCAGCTCTCCAGGAGTTTTAGCTTATATTTCTGTATGCATCCCACCCTTGAAATCCCTCTACTTTATGATTTACCACCTCAGGGATAAATGACTATTAAAATACATAGCAGAGCAATTGTGCAGTTTTTGTAAAAATAATCACCCTCTAGAGATGTGCAAGAAAATCTATAGAGCCAAACAGTGCAACAGCAGAGCTTTATCTGCACTTCCCTGCTTCTGGTTCTCTACCACCCTTTGTCAGCCCCTTTTCAGGTCCTCTTAGGAGGACTTTTTTCTCAAGTTGTCCCCACATCAAATTGAAGCCTTTCTTCCACAGCTCCCACTCACAGGTACTTGTCTCATTATAAGGGATTCTCTTCAGCAGAGGTGTGTCCCCTCAGTGATTTTTTACCTTCCAAGCTTTGTTTGTGAACGGCTTCTTAGCCCTGCTTCTAAGGGAATGTTTGTCCCTCAATCTCAGCCTGCTCCAGGGAATCTGTGCAGCCTGACCTTCTCCAGGATGGAGCAATTCCTTTGTTATCTGAAGATAACAAGCCCATTCAGGTGCCAACAGTCTCTAATAGTCCATCTATTCATAGACAGAGAAACCAGTTCCACTCCCTTTTTTCCTCGTGAAACGTTTGTGAGATAAAGGAACAACAGAAGACATAAGGGTGGAAATCACTTATAAAATGAACCTTCCTCTCTGAGGAGGGAAGTGTTACCGTTCAGGTAACATTGGAATGGCAGTGCTACTCCAGGATGTGCTGTGGAACTCATGTAGGACATCGTTTTACATCACAGAGCCTCAGCTGTTTGCAAAATAGAAACGATGCTTTCCTAACCTCTGGGAAGCATCTGTTCCGAGGATGGCAATTGCTGTCAATCAATTGCCTTATAAATAAAAATTTGAAACCTCAAAAAAAGACACAGTTCATCTCTGGGCATCAGAACAGCCCCTAGTCCAGTGCCCTGACTGCCAGCAGACAAGACCTAGGGAAGAGCTGAGGAACAGGATGAGGAGCTGGAAACATTGCCCCAAGAGCTAACTCCCTTTCAAAGAGAGTATTGCCATGTCAGGATGAGGTGAAAGCCCAGGTGAGAGTTTCAGCATGCAGAGAAATGAGACAGCAGCACAACAGTTTTGCTTGGGGTACAGATTTACACCATCAGGGATGAGGAAAGAGCACTGCTCACAACCAAGAATGGAGCCAAGGGAGGAGACAGTGGAGGACATCTGGAGGTTTCAGTGAAGAAGAGCAGTGTGGGACATATGCTACTAATTTTCTTAGTTAATAAGGCAGTTTAGTTCCATTTACCAATAAACTCCACATCTACAGATCCTGCATGCTACATCCTGAGCTATAAATATGGAGTTCTGGCAGTGGACAACAAACACCTACCTCTGCTTCTTTCTGCTTTTCAAATACTCAGGAGACTTCAAGGGGATGGACAAGCATTGCATCCAGGCAAGCCCTGATCAGGCACAAGGATTCCTAACGAAGCAAAAGTTAAGTTCTTAGCCTTTCTTAACAAAGGTTCTTCCAGCACAAGGGGGGTGCAGCACTGAGGCACTAGCAGAGAGACTGTGGGATCTTCACCCTTGGATATTTTGCTTTGACAAGGCCCTGAGCAACCCAATCTGGCTTGGTCCTGCTGTGAGCAGTGGGTTGGACTAGACTGCTTCCAACCTAACTCTTTCTATGAGCAGTGTTTCCCCCAGACTTGTGTATATTTACATGCACTAAAACAGTTGAGGGGCAGCACCACCCTTTAGGGGGCAGAAGGTCATGCACTGGAAGTTGTGTCTGCCTGTTAACTCCAGCTCCAGAATCAGGGAAAACAGCAATGGAGAAAAGGGTGTCCTAGTGGAGAGTGAAAAGCAAAATGCTGCAGAAGTAAGGGAGCAGAGATGCAGAGAGTGGAGGGCATTTCCTCTGCCAGCCCTTGAGAAATCCCTCCCCATTGCCCAGCTGCTGCTGAAGGGCTTTGCCCCTGTGGAGTGATGGAGGAGCTCTGGGAGCTCTCCAGGGGCAGCAGCAGTGGATTTCGCAGAGACCTGTGAGAATTTCTTTCCACTACAACAGGATGGCAGCTATCATTTCACCAGCCTTCCTGTCTCTGCCCAAACAACCTTCTCACCCGCAGCAGTTTTGCCCAGACCAAACAGAAACCTCTTCAGACCTTTGGATGTGACTCAGACAAAGCACACCTGATTTCACCACGCCTAGCAAGGCACCCCAGTCAACCAAAAACTGCTGGGAGCTGAAATCTTAAATAGCTGGGGCTTGAGCTTGAAACAAGGATGTTTATCAACCCATTGCACAGAGTTACTAAGACCTTGATTGCCCATCAGTCACTCAAGTGCCCAGCAAAGCCTCAACAAGGGCAGCAATGCTGAGCACAAGATTTTGGGGGAGTTCAGCGGTGAGAGGGGTTTCACACCACCCACTATGCCTTAAACCTCAATAAAGTCATTTGTTCAAAAGCCATGTGGCACCTGGCAAGTGACTGAAGACTCTGGCTGTAAGTGCCACTGGGAAAAGGGGGGACACCTTTCAAAATGCTTCCATTTCATCCTTAACTTTAACATGTGTACATCTTCCTTTGGAGCACATCGGTGCTGGGACACTCCATTTTAGGACTAAAATGCTGCATTCCCAAAAGACAAGAAGAGAAAAAAGAATTCAATGCTAGTACTGCGTTCAGGTGGTCATTAATATTATATGCAATGTAAAATTTTAAGCTATTATGTTTCAAAAGCAGTTATTCCAGCTGTAGGTGTAATTGCCACAGACTAGAATAGTAAGATATCCAAACTATTTATCCATGGGAATAGCTTTTAATTCAGCAGTTTTGGAAGAAGAAATTAAAAAGTAAAATTGTTTACCTCAGTAGAGAACATTTATTCGCACTGTTTTATTTTGTGTTATTATGGTTTTGGGGAGTTTATTTGTTTTTATTTGTTTGTTTCCTTGTCAGGCAATAAAAGTTTATTCATTGTTTGTTTGATCACATTAAGAAGAAGGAAATCAACAGATTTAGAGAGTTTTCTGGAATGCAAAGGGGACATCCAAAACACTGTATCAACCGGTTATTTAAGCTGGAATACTTGTGAGCCTAACATTTCTTCATGGACAGTTTTTGATGCTTTTACAGAGTTAACAAGCCAAGCTTTTCTTCCCTTTAAAAATCCACCTGTTTTCAGAACTTGGATGTGCTCTACACATCTGCACACAATGCGAAGACCGACTTATCCCCAGCACACACTCATTCACCTGGCTTCCAAACCATAATCCCATACTGATGTAGCTCTATGTTAAATGTCTCATTCCTTGCCAGACAATATATGCCTCATATGTTTCTGCAAACTATTCAGCACGGGAACCTGTGTCAGGATAATTCTCTTACCTTTAAAATACAGCTGCTCCTGGAAGTAAATATTTAGCAGCTCACAGCAACGTTAAGACAACCAAGAAGTGCAGGATCCCTTCCCAACTCCCCATAAAAGCAGCAATTTGCTCTGGAGGTCTTCCCCTCCCCTTCCCTGTTTGCATAGACCTGGCCATGCTACACACGTGTATTAAATCTAAAATCTTTGCCTCAGTGTAAACAGAAAGAAAATAAAATGGAACTGAAGCTCCACATTTGTTTTAGCAAGAGGAAAACCACATGTATTGGATCAACACTGAGAGACTACAGAGAAAAGTCAGAACATTACTTTTGAAGGAAGGAGGGTATGTCACAGCAAGATGCTTTAAAAATTGGAGATCAGCTAAAGATTTGGGGACAGAGAGTCTTTTATTGATCTCTCCTAACAGTCTGGAAAGAAAAAAAAAATTGTTCATTCAATGTTGAAGTTCTTGAACTACATTGATAAGAACACCCCAGAAGGCAGGGAAATCACCCAACAGAATTCAAGAGGTTAACAGCAAAGTCATTTAAAGCAGAAAAGGAAGCTGATTCATAAGCAGTGAGGAGAAAAAAAAAAACAACAGGGATTGTCACCTTTAGCTCCTGTCATAATATTAATGGTGAAATAGATACCAATGGTTCATACCTGTAATTTCTCAGAACTGTTCTTGCTCTTTCAAATATCAGCTCCAAAAGCAGGGAAAATAAAAAAGAAAGAAAGAAAGGAAAAAATAAAAGAAAACAACAGAAGACTGATGGTGTTTATGCACAGTTCTGCATACCAGGGGCCTGATCCTGTAAAATATCCCAAGAGCAAGCTTTCCCTTTCAGTTGACTTCCTGGCGTGTGGGAGGCACCTGTTCTGTGTTCCTACTCCCTGGAAAGGAACAGCAGCCTTATCACCCGGCTCACCCAGGAGAGGATCCAGCACTGGCTACAAAGTGCTACTGTGGCACCCCTGCAAGATAAGGCTGTGGCACCAGGGGAGTCAAGCAGCGCACAATTTTCCCTGTCTCCTATACAGCGAGAAAAATCCCAATCCCAGGCTTAAAGCTCCAGCAGAAAATTTCTCATCGGTTTCAGCTCCTTTGCTTCAGGAAAAACCACAAGATCTCACCTTGATTCTGCAGTTCTCCGTTACCACAGGTTGTAGGTTCTCTAGAGATACACAGATCCAGTAATTGTAAAGCCAGAACACATCACAGGGATTATGTATTTGATAAACCCACACAGTAACTCCTCCTTCAGCTCAGTGAGTGGAATTTGTGGCAGAACATACTTTTTTAAGTTTTAACCTCATGTAACCTTAAAGACACAGCTCTAAATGAAACAGAAGGGATTAAGGAAACTTGCAGTTGACAAGTTCACTTTGCTGTTTGCCTAAATGTGGTACCTACTACCTCTACTATCCTAAATCTCCCTGAATTTCTCATTCATGTCAAACCTGGGAGTGTCTTTGGGCTAACTGTGATGAATTTACTAGGTCTTCCAGCCTAAAATTTGAGTCCCAGGTACATGATCATTTTTGTAGCTGTTTTTTGACTCCCTTCCCATCTTGCCTAACAAAGAAATGTGAGTGGATTTGCGCACTCCTTGCACAAACACAGTTTTTCTAATTATTGCTCTGACGAAGTTCAAGCTAAGGAATGAGAAAAGCTAAAGAAGAAACTGCATAAAGCAGAAAGAAGTGATCAATTCAAAATATGTTAATCAATCAACAAGAATTCATTAGTTAATGCTGTTAACGGTTGTGTCTGCATGAAATCTCCCTGCCAAAAATAGTTTTATTACAGGGTATATTTCACCTGTTCAGTACTTATGTTCTCTAAGGTGGCTGTTAATTATAAAGCTGCCATCACACAGGTTTTGGGTTGAAAATCACCTGTACAATTGAAATACTCCTTGAAGACACATGGCTTATGAGCAGCAGACCCTGTGGCATCCAAATCTTTTTCTAGTCTTTCATCCAAAACCAGAGGAAATAAAAGGTTATTTTTATCATGTTGTTCCTGTTGAATGCACGGCACAGAATTTTACAATTTACCTTTGAACAGCTAAAAATCAGACATATCAAAAAACAAAAACCGAACTACCAGGATAGACTGTTTCCAGTGATTGATGCCGGAATAATTTTATTTCAAATCTATTGCACATTTTAATATTCACGGTGTTTGTTTGCTTTCAGGGCTTTCCTCAGCTTGGACAGTGGAAACACGTTCATCTGTTTCTTTCTTGGCTTCCAGTCGGTTTCACTTTCAGATTCTCATGTTTCACGCTCCAGCCTTCAGGTTTCAAGCACTGCGAGGGTTACTTATTTCATTTAAACAAACAAAAAACCTGCGGCCGCAGGGCACACACACGCAATGTGTCTATTGGTCTGCAAAGCTTGAGCCCATCCTGTCCACTGAAGCATCTTCACGATTTTTCTCTGGGATTTGCAGAGAGAGGAGATTAAACAAATAGGAGTGATGATGAAAAAAGGATCTATTTAAAAAAAAGAAAAAATAATAACAAACAAGAGTTTTGCAGGGCTCTCAGACTGACCTCAATAAAACATCATTACATCTTGCCGATTGCATGATTAATGTCGGATTAATGATGAGGAGCCGCCACACCGGACTTGATGCCCTGAAGGAGTGACCCAAGACCTAAATAGTGACGGCGGCATTGCCACTCGGCGGCTGCGGTGGGGTTTGGGAGCAGGACAGCCCCTTTCCCACGGGGCCGCGGGGGTGGGAAGGCGGCGGGGCCTGTCCCGGGAAGCGGATTTCCCAGGAGCGCGGTTCTTCCGCGGGAGCGCCCGCCCGGGGCTGCGCCCACTCCGGGGCTGCTTAATTTAATCATTTATGCTTTTAAATGGTTGTAGCAGCTCAGCAAAAGCAGGGCAGCGAGTGCGAAAAGAGGGGGGTTTTTTTGTTCTTTTTGTTTGTCGGTTTGGGGTGGGTTTTTTGTTTGTTTGTTTGTTTTGCGGGGGAGTTTTTTTGTTTGTTTGGGGTTCTTGGTGGTGGGTTTTTTTT
>NW_021940867.1:189866-191214 GCF_001715985.3 Manacus vitellinus | reverse complement strand
GAGCCCCGCAGCCCCGCCGCCCATCCTTTGCCCCTTCGCATCTCCTTCGGGGGGCACCTTTCCCTGTCCAGACCCCCCGGGTCGTAAAGACCAGACTCCCCGCTTGGTTTTCGTGTGAGATTTGTAGTTTTTCTCCGCGGCGCCGATTTTTGGTGAATTTTTGAAAGAATTTCGCCCCTCGCTCCCTGTGCTAAAAGGATCCAGGCGGCTCGGGCTTTCCCCACCCCACCTCGCCTTCGCTGCGTCTCTCCCGTCCTTTCCCCCCCACCGCGGGATCGGGGGCGCAGGGCTGGCGGACACCCCGCGGGGAAATTTTTGCAATTGTCGGAAACGATAGGGGAACGCTCCGGGATGCCGCCGGCCCCAAAAGCGGGACCCCTGGGGATGTTTTGATATTTTTTATCGATTTTTTGAAAATATGACGAAATAAAAAAAGGAAAAAATTGGGTCGCAAAAAAAAAAAAAAAAAAAAAAAAAAAAGTCGGAGGCTGCTCTCTTGCTGCTGGATGGGGCTTTTCGGCTCTCCCACACAGTGTCTTGAATTCATTTCTTACTGAATGAACTAAAGGAATGTGAAAGCCGATTGACAGCCTTCCCAGCGTCTCCGGAGATCTCCCCCTCCCCCAAAATTTAGCTCCCCGGGAAACAAAAATAGCAGGAGCCAAAGCAAGGGAGGCAGTGGGTTTGTTTCGTGGGTTCATTCATTTATTTATTTTTTCCTTCTTGTCTCTTTCTCTCTTCCCGTCCCTTCTATGTGCCCCCCCTCTGACCCCATCCATCCCTCCCCACGCTCCTCGCCTGCAGGTCTGCGAAGAGCAGAAGTGCGAAGAAGAAGTTTTCCCTCTGGCCATGAATTACTTGGACAGATTCTTAGCTGTGGTGCCCACTCGGAAGTGCCATCTGCAGCTGCTGGGGGCAGTGTGCATGTTCCTGGCCTCCAAGCTGAAAGAGACAATCCCCCTCACAGCCGAGAAGCTGTGCATATACACGGACAATTCCATCAAACCCCAAGAGCTGCTGGTAAGCAGCCCCCTTATCCCCTCCTCTTTGGCAGTGCCAGCATCGCTTCCCTGCCCTTCGCTGGCACCCATCACTTTGCCACCCATCTCCTCTTTTTTTTAAAAAAAAACCCCACACTTTCCCCAGGTTTCTGAACGGCCAGAAAGCACTACAACACTCGGGGGGTCAACCAGAGTGGCAGGGGGACACACACGTGGGGACATTGCCTGGCCCGTGCCATGCGGCGCTCAGACCTCCTTCCCGCCTCATGCGGGAAACCCTGGGGTTGCCAGGGTTGCCGTGGGGTGCTGTGGTCGCCGGGAGGATGTGTCGGTGTCCCGCTGTCCGT
>NW_021940867.1:19199-189286 GCF_001715985.3 Manacus vitellinus | reverse complement strand
AACTTCTTTTCTGTCCAGTGACTGAGCACTGGAACAGATTGCCCAGAGAGGGTGTAGAATCTCCCTCCCTGGGGATATTCCAGAACCCTCTGGATGCAATCCTGTGCCATGTGCTCTGGGATGACCCTGCTGGAGCAGGGAGGTGGGACCAGATGCCCCACTGTGGTACCTCCCAGCTTGACCCATCCTGTGTCTGTTAAACCATCCTGTGCCTGCTAATTCTCCATGGAGGGCTCAGCCCAGACACAGAGAAAGCAGAAAATTATTGAAAATTATTGAAGGGAATAGCTAATAATTTTTGAAGGGGATAACTAACATTTACCTGGTGGTACAGGGCGCTGGGCATGCACAAGAGCCCCTTGGTGACATGGATGCTCTGTCACAGAGATGCAAGTAGCCATTCATCTGAATCCCAGGAGAATTTCTCCTATGAATCACTGAGAATTTAAAGAGATTCACATGGCCATCTGAATCCCAGGAAGAATTTCTCCTCTGAATCACTGGGAATTCCCCCTGGGGGGGGGCTGGAAGCTCATGCTTCCTCAGAGTAAAGAGGCTTGCCCTGCCAAGGCTGCAAACTCATGGACATGCGTTGTCCCCTTGGTAATATGGACTGGCAGAGGAAGTGCTGTGGTGCCCATAGGAGAAGATGCAGAATGATGTCCCTACATTTTTGTAGGATTTAGGCATCCTACACATGGATTTAGGCATGTGTTTTAATTGCTTCCCTGTAGTCAGTCCTCTAGATTTACTGTTCCACGTCACATCAGAAATATTGGGAAGAGCAGTCTTTAGTTTACGTAATGGCCATTACGTTCAAACGTTTTACAGGTTTTGTTGAGAAAGGAAAAAAAATCCCCACCTGGTTTTTGTGGCCATTTGCTTATATGTGGATGTGAGACTTTTCAGGCTGTGGAGGGCTCTGTCATAATCCAGTAGGAATGTCCATAGGGAAGGTAAAGTGGGCATCTCTTCAGGGGAACGGCTGCAGGAATGGCATCGTGGGGTCCATGTTTATGGTTTCTCAGTAACACTGGTTGATGTCTCCTCAGCTGCAGAATTAAAGGACTGCTTTTTCAACTTGCCAGCTCCACAAGCTCAGCTGGGGCTCCCCCACCACACCTGGCTCTGTCAGGGTCGTGCGTCCTCGGGACGCAGGAATTTAGTGAACACCAAATAGCTGGTGGATGAGACAACAAACGAGTTGGAGGCCTGAGCTTTGTTCACTCTGTGGGGCACTGAAAGGTGTTATAAACTTAGTTTTAGTTTAGGTCTAGCCCTGCTTGAACCCTGGGGCTGGATCTGGTGATTGGGCACCATTTCCACATGGAATCCCATTGTGGGGAATGGCCAGTAGTTACATACACGCCCAAGTTTTCCTTTGATTTTGCTGGGAGTTTTGGGTGTGCAAAGAATGTGGGAATGGATCCTGCATGATTTACTGGCAGATAATTTACACAGGCTACTTCTTGGCTGTGTTGTTTGCATTTCCTTCCTGCAAAGCCTGTCTTGAAGTAGTTTAAGCACCATCACATTTATCTGCAGGACATTTTGAATACAGTTTTGGGAGGGAATGCCGTCAAGCTAACTTCCCAGTTTTGAAAAAAAGGAATGTATATCTAGGTTATTTTTGTGCATGGCTATCCCTAGGGCTTTAAATGGCTATAAAGAAAGGACTATAGCCATTTAAAAGAAGTTACCAGGAAAGGACCACAGTGACCTTGGCAATATCTAATTGCAGGCTAAACTTTCTGGGTGGGCATTCAGCACTGGATGCAAAAAAAAAAAAAAAGTAAAACCTTGGCAGGAGCTGCCAGATCTCATTATTTTCAGTAGAGCTTGACATTTCTGGTGTTTAAAGGAAAAAAAGAATATAAAGTCAACAACTTCAAAGCAGTAGAGGCCTATGGAAAAAAAGGTTTGAGCAAAACCAATTTAGCAGTGATAAAGTTATAATCAGAGAAATAAGTGAAGTAGGGTTGGTTTATTTTTTCAGTTTTGCTTATGGCTTTTCTTCTCTTCCTTCTACTGCAGGAATGGGAGCTGGTGGTGCTAGGGAAGTTGAAGTGGAACCTTGCAGCCGTCACCCCTCATGATTTCATCGAACACATCCTAAGGAAGGTGCCTCTCCCTAAAGACAAGTTGCTTTTGATCCGGAAGCATGCGCAGACCTTCATTGCCCTTTGTGCAACAGGTAGGGCTGAGGGGCTCTGGGTGCTTGCTGTGAAGTTGAAAGGGCAGATTTGTTACTGGTGGTACATCATCCCCTCCCTCCATACACGATGTGGGAGCAGCTTCTGAATCCCATGGGACTGTTGTGAATCAGGCCCCCATTTACGGTGTAAAACCAGAATTCCTGCAGTGGGGAGCTGTGGTTCAACTGCAGTCCTGCTCCTGCAGTGCTTGTGCAGTGAAGTCTGTAAGGCTGGGTTAGACCATACTGTTCTCTGCCCATTCACTGATTTTTTTGAAGATTGTTTGTAAAGACGGATGTGGGACAGCCAAAATACTGGAAGCTGTTATAGTACATTAGCCCAAAATATATTGGGCTAATGCATTGCATGAATGTGTTCTTAAATTTTTCACTAACTGGACTCTGTCCAGATAAAAGGTAAAAATGGTATCTTAATGTGTGTGATACTACCACATCCCTGAAACATAGGGAATGACAATTCAGAACATAATGACTTTTAAAAAAAAAAAAATAAAAAAATTTGGATTCTTTTTCTAACTTGACTCCCAAGAAAGCAGTGAAACAAATGTGTTTCATGTGGAACATTACACTACCTTTGTGTCGTATGGCTGAATACGGTTTCTGAAGGTTTAAATGAGGATCATTGCTTCTGTGGAAAAGAGGCTTTTTAATTTATACCTGTGTGCAAATCAGTTTTTGTTCGGTTGGTTTTTTTGGTGGTGGGCTTTTTTTCCCCTCAGTGAATTTTAGAATTTTCATCCAAAGGGTAAGACCATTTTTTGGAAGCCAGACCTGGAACAGATAGACAGCATGCTGTATTTTCCAGAGTTATTATCAAGTAGTGTATGGCTCAGTGTTTGAATTCAGTAGTTTGACCTATCTAGTCCTTTGTGATAGTAACTGTTCTACTTGTGTGTTTGCACAGAGGAAAGGAAGACTGGGTGCAGCTTTTGGGTTTGAATGTCTGCTGCTGCTTCTTGGTATTTAATAGGTAGTGACTGCTTTTAAAATGTAGGCCAGTTTTTCCTACCCCTGTCGGTCAGTTTTAGAGAATTGTATATAGGCTGTCTTAGGGAAATTGATTTTCTGGTTACCATGATGCTCAAGCTTTCCCTCCTTTTCCCTCTGCTCCATGATCCCTTTTCACACAAAAGCCCACAGGGCTCCTTAGAAATATTGCTCAAATTCTGCAGGATCACTCTTGGTAATTTATCAGCCATTTCAGACTAATCAGCTTTATACTTTAGCATTAATATGTTCAATCAGCTTTACCTTCTTTCTTTGCCTCCTCCCCTTACTCATAGTTCATTCACACTGCCTTTCCCATGGGTATTTCTCTGGATCCTCACAACACCATCAGCCATCAACCTCCAACACATCTGCGTGTGGTCTTCCAAACCAGACCAGTCTTCCCTCTCCTTTGTTGCTTTCACTTCCTACAATAGTGTTTTGGTTTGTATTTTTTTATCCAAGAGGACATTTTCTTGAGTGCCCTAGAATTTCATTATGCTTTAACTTTTCAAATGCTGGTCTATAATCCTTTGCCCATGAGGTTTTCCATAAAACCAAACCATTGCGAGACTGGGGGCCGTGAAGGAGTCTCCAAAGTCTATGTTTTCTTTCCACTCTATGAATTCTCTGATAGTTAGCTCCATGCTTTAGTAGTCCTTTCACTGAGATCCAAATTTTCCATCCCTTAAGCCTAGTCATGCAGTTATCTCATGTGTTTCCCCCATGTGATCTGCCTCTCATGTTATATGTCTCCAATGCACGAACTGAAGTCCTTTATGTAGAGTTTAAAGAGGCAGCAAATCGAGATTACAAATGAAAGATATAATTCTGTGTACAGAGCTTCCCAAAAGTCAGGGCACTGTGGTGCTGGCTGTAGGTTTTCTTTTCTTCTCATCCCATTTTCCACAGATCACTGTGTTGGCATTTGGTTTTGAGGAGGATCCCCAACCCTTTGCCATTTTGAAAGCAGAGGTCTTACCCAAGCCCTCACTCCCACATTCTCAGTTTACCAGCAAACTCCTACCCCATTTCCATTGTAGAAATGTTGTAACTAATGTATTTCCCTTTCACTGCCACTCTTTGAAGAAAAGCCCTTTCTCATCAGACTTCCTTCCAGATCCAGTTGTCATTTCCTTTTCTTGTCCTGTTTGTTGCAGAGCTCTCACCAGCTGTTCTGTTTGTTCTTTCTCTTTCTCCCTCAAAGCTGCTGCTCTCCACCAGCTTGGGTTAAGCCTGGTTTTTCATTTCCCCATTTGGGTTCTGTCAGCAGTATGACCTCCTTTGACGTGTGGCTGGCTCTTCCCTTGCTCCCTCCATGTGTGGTTGACTCTTTACTGTTCCCAGACCTGACCTTGCTGCCTGGCTCACAGCTCTGGTCTGGAGCACAGCAGTGAATCCTGATTCATCTCAGCACAGCTTTCTCTGCTGTCAAGTACTTTTTCTTTAGTGTATCGCGCAAAATCTGGCATATTTTGAACTTTATTCCTCTAGCCTGAGTTCTTCTTCACTGCCTGCTCCATTTTAATCTCCCAGCAAAAACATTATACCCGAAATTCCCGTGTGTTCCTTGCCTGTACAGAGCTGGCTGTGATCTCAGTCCTGCAACACTTTGTGTCAGCAAACAGAGAGGGAAGCAACCATGCACAGTTACTGGGTGTTCTGCTGGATGTGTAGGATCGCTTTGATACTCATCTCTATTCTCCTTTCCCTGTGAACCTCCCTCAAAAGGAGATGATAACTCAGTTCTTCTGTGTATTCCTTTCAGTCATGTTTGATCATTTTGGCATTCTTTCCCTTTCTCTGCCTTTATTTTGAACCCAGTTCCTGAAACAAGCTGCCTGGATATAAACCCACAGCCTCTCCCCAGTCCTTGCAGTGATTAATGATTCACATGAGCATGACCGAAACTGGAATGTATCCCTCTTTGCCCTTGGTCCCATCTGAACACATGGCTGCTGAGCAAGACAGACGCTTGTTCCCTGAATAATAAGTTTTCTCTTTCTGCTGCCCTGCACTTGCAATGGTCTCCATGAGAAGGGGGTGTAAGCAGCATCCACCCCCAGCTCAGGTGGTGCTGCCAGTGCCATGGCTGTGCAAACAGGGAGCTGTCATTGGGAGCGAGCTGGTCTATTGGCTGGGAATTGCCCGTGTATAAGGACAACTTTCTTCCAGCTACCTTGCTCACTGCACAGTAAGACTGTGTAGATTGACATTATGCTCAGGCATAGCCTGGTCTGTCACCTTGTCATTCGTTTTCTCCTCCCACTGGTGGCTCCTTGTGCAAGGTAAAATCTCCCTCAGGAGGCTTCTGAAATTTAAAGGCATTGAGAGGCTGCATTTGGAGCCTTTGTCCTTACAATATGGCTTGGCAAAAGTGATGCCTACTGCTTCTTTCTTACAAGGAGAGACTGCAGGAGCTGAGCCTGTTTAATTTAGACAAGAGAAGACTGGGAGAGGAGCTGATCAATCCATAGAATTTTATATATCAAAGGTGGATGCCAAGAGGATGGTGTCAGACTCTCTTCAGTAGTTGCTAGTGACAAGATGAGCAATGGCCATGAACTAAAACACAACGAGTTCCACCTCAGCATGAGGAAGAACTTCTTTACCCTGAGGGTGGCTTAGCACTGGAACAGCTGCCTGGGGAGGTAGTGGAGTCTTTGGAGACATTCCAACCCCACCTGGACACATTCCTGTGTCACCTGCTACAGATGACCCTGCCTTGACAGGGGGTTGGACTGGATGATCTCCAGAGGTCCATTCTAACCCTAACAATTCTGTGATTCTGTGATTCTTCAGGATGGGAGGATCCTGTTTAAGCCCAATGGAGATGTCCTTCTTTTGCTCACTGGGAACATGTTGCTTTTCCACTTTGCCCACACCTCCATCTGTCCGTTGCTTGCACCCTTCATTCCCCGTCTGGCTCTTTGCACAGCACTCCACAGTTTGGAAATGTTTTTTCAGGGGTTGACTGTGTGCCTGTTCTGTGCTCCAAGCCAGGGAGTCACTCCTGGAGGAGTGGGAGAGGGCAGTGGTTACAGGGGTGTGTGTGGAACATGCCACACTGCTGCTGGAAAGAGAACCATACATTGTTTCCTTGATTTCAGAGTGCCCTTCATTTCTTCTTCTCTCATCCTGTTCAGAGTCACAGATGCACAGCTGCTTCCTGGTGTTCCACTGTCTTCTTGGAGGCTGCACATGCCACTGGTTTGGTGCAGTATACCCCTTTCTGTGTGAGGGCCTGGCAGGGGCTGATGTGTTTTGGGGAAGGACAGCCTGTGCATGTCAGACTTTCAAGAAGAAGAACTGCCTGTTTCTGAACACGAGCTGTAATGGAGAGACTCATCTCAGTGAGGAGCTTTGCAGGGTTTTAGTTGAGTGGAGTGCAAAACTTGGAAGGAAAAATCTCTGCAGACTTGCAGGGACAGAAGGCAACTTGTGTAAAACCCTGGACTGAGCCCTTTGCATGGTCTGTTCTCTGAATCCTACAGCGAGTGGGATGTTCTCATCATGGCTGCAGTGCAGCACCTCAGACCAGTGGCTTTCAGAGCCTGTGTCAGTGAAGGCTCTAAGAAAGAGTAGGAAAATTTCAGCTTTAAGTCAGTTTTGTACAGTGTGCCAAACCTCTGCCCACTGTCTCTGGGACATTAATCATCTGCACTTGAAAGCTGAGAAGCCTTTTCTTTAACTTCTGGGCCAAATCCTGTGTCCTTCACAGAAGTTCTGTGAAAGTCAGTGGGAGTGTTGTCTGAGCAAAGACTGCAAGATGAGGCCCACAACCCTAGCAGTGATCTGGAGTGTAACCACACAGAATGCTTTGTAACACAAAGAGGCGTGTTTGGTCCTCAGGACTCCTGCTGGGCAAGCCTTCTGTGCATCACCTTCTCATCCAGTGTAAGCTACCAGGCTCTGTCCCTGAAAGTGTGATACGAGTTTTATCTGGGACATGTTCTTTGCAGAGGGAAAGAAAGAAGTCTGCAGAGGCTTCATTGTGTGAATTAATCTCTTTGAAAATGAAATGCATGTTGCAAAGGGGCAGTGTTTGCACAAATACTTCTTGCATGGCAGAGGGAAGAATAATCCAGATGAATTTATTGCTGTACAAAAGAAGGCTCTTGCTTGTTCCAGGGAGGGGCAGCTCCTATCAGTATATTGAGCCTTCCAGACAAATGGAGCCACAAGAATCAAGGAATTGCCATCAACAGGTAATCAGGGCCTGGGCAATGTTTCATGACCAGTCAAGTCTGGGAAGATGAGGTAGAAGGAAATGAAGCAAGAGAGCCTGTGCTGAGACAAGCTGGCATTATTTCAGAGCTGCCAGATAAGTTACCCTCTTTCCTACCAGCTGCAGGTCTGACCTTTGGGTGCTTTGAGCACTAACATCATCCTGATCCTTGGTTGGGCTTTCCTAAGGAAGGTGTAGAATAAGGGAAAATAATAACCAGTGCGAAGAGTTGTTCAGGAGTAGTATTTACAATCAGTTACTGAGCATATTGTGGTGACTGTGCATATTACATAGGCTGGAATGCTGGAAGTGCATTTGGATCAAAACAGGCAAGAATTAAATTCACTACTACCACTGTTTCCCTTATACCTTTCCTTATAAGCTTAGATGGTTAAATATAGATCCATGCTTGTCTTCATAGTACAGTCATTGGTTGGGGGAGGTTTGAGGCTGGTTGTGACCATTATCTTTAGATTGTTTTAAAAAGTCAAGTATATAAATACTTGTTCTCCTGATGGAGGTAACATACCCTTTTTTCCTGTCTTTTTTTTCCCCTTACCTTCCCTAAGACAGCAGTTTCCAATTCTGTAGTTGCAACTCTGAAAATAAACCTCTATCAAGCCATAGAGATGAAAACCAGCTGCTCAAAAAAACGACCAGCAGCCAGAGCAGCAACCAGGGTCTTTGTAAGAAGAGTTCCCCACCTGGCTTTGACACACCAAGAGCATTTAGCCTGGATATTTAGTCACTTGTTTTTAAGGTCCTTTAGGAAACACATGATACTGAAATGGGAATGGGATGGTGTCTTGTGTTTATTGGCTGGGAATAGAAAGTAAAGCAAGTCCTGCCTTCTAAAAAGCCAGTGTCTTCCCTTGAAGTGTTCGTGTGCTCAGATTCTTGTACACTACGCGTTGTGACAACACTCCTTGAACTTATAACAAGACTCTTTTGTACTTTCCCATGGAATGGCATAATCACAGAATCAGTTAGGTTGGAAAAGACCTCTGAGACCATCGAGTCCAACCTATAAACCTATAAATCACAGCGAAGTTAGAATCAGAGCCATGCCTTTGATGCAGGCTCTGGATGCCCAATAACCAAGATCTGAAAGAAGGATTTAGCCCACAGCCTTGCTTCAGGTGTTCAGGAAGAAGTGCTTTGGATAAAATTTCATCTGTAGTTCAGGGTTCATCATCCATAACAAGAATTTGAAGTCATTTGAAGTTTCAGTTTTACATGTTTAGGTCCTCTGTCTCCACCTTTTATTTATTTTTTTATTTTTTTTTTTAAAATCTCAGGGCAAATTTTTTACTTAGATCTGGGAGGGAGAGTTTTACCTGGGTGAAAACCGAGTGAGGATGGCAGGCCTTGGCTTGTTGCCATGGGGGATGTGGAGATAGAGGTTTGTAATTGAAAATAGCATGTAAAAAGCTTGTTTTGAATTTCTCAGTGGAATCTAAGAGACTCTGAGGGCGGTTCTGCATCCCCTCAGATACGGTACTTAATATTTATGCTTTCACTGCACCTTGACAAACACTTCACGTAGTTATTGCTTTGCTTGAATATGGAAATATGTTAATTATGGCCTTTATTCTGCTGCCTGCTCTTTTCCTCAGCCTTTTCTATTCAACCCTCTAGGTGGCCCAGCACAATGTGGCTCCTTTTCTTTCAGTGAGCTCTTTCCACACTAATAGGGTCCAGGGTGATGTGGAGAACCATGTGCACAAAATTGGTGCACCACCCCCCATTCCTTTGTGGGCATGTCAGGTTAAATTCATATCAGCAGGAGGGTCACTGCCATGATTTTCAATAGCTCAAGATGAGGTGATGACTCCAGACAATGGTGCCACACTCTCCAGTTGGAGACACTTGCCTCACCAGTTGCAGTAGTTAATTAATATGCTAAAAATAGAAGCCAGTGATACAAATCGCTGCCTGTTGTACAACAAAGACTGGGCATGTGTAGCTTTGATAGCCAAGTTTATGGTGCTTGTTATGGAGGGAAGTTAGTTTAGAGCTAGAGGCGATGTAAGACTTTCTGGATGCTGAGCTTTAGTCACTCTGGGCCTCTGGCCATTTGCTCGCTGTCTCATTTGCATTATGAATGACATTAAGGGAACTAACAAGGTTATTGGGCATAGAAATGTTCGCATGTGACCCCACGTGGAAGCAGACCTACAGCAGTGCTAGTTGGCAGGGACACTGTGCCTCTTTATTCAGCTTCCTAGGAAGACAGTTTCTGGGAGTAGATGTAAAATCAACCACGGGAACACCACTGTCGGGATAACGTGGAGGTCTTGGGGCAAGCCCTTAGGAGGTGGGGGAGTTCAGAGGGCAGGCTGGACCTGTGTCCTCTGCTGAGCCTGGTGGTGAGCACTGAGTGCAGGACATGGGAGCTTCCTGCTTGGATTTCCCCACCAGGCGCTCAGATCTGGGTGAAGCTGCTCCTTGGTGACTACAAATGAGGGTGTGGGTCCATCCCAGCCTCTGAGTGAGTCCATTTCTGCCTGCTGCTGGCTCAAAGGAGGGGTGGCACAGGGTGGGTTTTAGTTCTCACCCACTACATCATAGCTTCAGTAGAGACTGTGAAAACACTGTCAGAGTTTGAGAGGTTTCTCATCATCTTTCTACAACTTTCCTGAAACTCGAGACGAAGAGGGGTAAATCATGGACAGTCCATTACTACCTGTATAACTAAGAGACAGTTTGGTAAAGCCCAAAGATCAAACACAGCAGTTGCTTCCCAACTTAGGGCCACATTGGCCAAGTGAAGCCTTGTTCACACCAATAATAGCACATGGGATTTGCAATCCCCAGGCAATACAGCGTGTGCTAGAAGAAAACAGACTCATGTACATGTAGTCTGTTTTAATTTATCCCTTTTCTGAAGAGATTAGTGGGATTGCTGAGGAACCACTCAGTGTAGATCAGAGCGGATTTTGGGGATGCGAGGTGTGCTCCATAGATCATTCTTAAGTTTTACAGGTTTTTGTTATTTGCTCTGTGGATCAGGAGGACACTGGACAGTTCACTCAGGCACATAAACACTTGCAGCCTTTATAAAAACCTCTTGTTATTGTTATCAGAGTCCTTTAAGCACTCCTGCTCTTCTTGTTGGACTTCCGTAAACTGGTTTATTCTGGTTTGTATAAATCCACATGAGGTAAATGTGAAAACAGTTTTGATCACAGAATCATTAAGGTTGGAAAAGACCTCTCAGATCATTGAGTCCAACCACTGACCCAGCACCCCCATGTTCACCACTAAATCATATCCCCAAGTGCCACATCCACACATTTTTGAAGACTTCCAGGGATTGTGACTCCACCACTTCCCTGGGGAGCCCGTTCCAATGCCTGACCATCCTGAAGGAATTTTTCCTAATATCCAAACTTCTCTTGGTGCAACCAGAGGCCATTTCCTCTTGTCCGGTCCCTTGTTCCGTGGGAGAAGAGCCCAGCCCCCACTTGGCTTCAGCTTCCTTTCAGGTAGTTGTAGAGAGGAATAAGGTCTTCCCTGAGCCTCCTTTTCTTCAGGGTAAACACCCTCAACTCCTTTGGCCACCCCTCATAAAACCTGTGCTCCCAAGCTTTCCCCAGATCTGTTGCCCTTCCTTGGACATGCTCCAGCCCTTCAGTGTCCTTGTAGTGAGGGGCCCAGAACTGGACACAGGATTTGAGGTGTGGCCTCACCAGTGCCCAGCACAGGGGGACAATCCCTGCCCTGTTCCTGCTGCCACACTATTGCTGATCCAAGCCAGGTGCCATTGGCCTCTTGCCCCCCTGGGCACACCTGGCAACCTGGGCTCATGTCCAGCTGCTGTCACCAGCACCCCCAGGGCCTTTCCCACTGGGCACTTTCCAGCCCCTCTGCCCCAGCCTGGAGCTGCAGGGGGTTGTTGTGACCCAAGGGCAGGACCCAGCACTGGGTCTTGTTGAACCTCATGCTGTTGGTCTGAGCCCCAGCCTGTCCAGATCCCTCTGCAGAGCCTTCCTGCCCTCCAGCAGATCAGCATTCCCACCTGACTTGGTGTGATCCACAAACTTACTGAGCACTCAATCCCCTCGTCCAAGTCATTGGTAAAGATATCAAAGAGAAATGGCTCCAACACTGAGCCCCGAGGGGCACCATGAGTGACTGGGGGAAAGTGCAATCATGGAATTGCAATTCCCATTACCTTGCTGAGATCAGCATCCTCAGGGCTGTGTCCTGCACTGAGGAGTCAAGGCTCTCCTGTTGACTCTCTCATCAGTGGGGCCAATATAATTTCATTTCCAAGAATCAGCTTTCATGGGTACAGTGGGTTCTTACTATGATAATAGTGCATAATTATTACTTTTAGAATAATGGCAGTCTATATTCCTTGCTTCAGTCTGTGGGAATTTGTTTCTTTTGAAGTGTTTGTCAGAGTGTGATGGCTGCTGAGCTCCCCTGGTAGGAAGCCACGTGCAGTGGTGGGCTTGCTGGTGGCCACCTCCTGGCGACTTTGTGAGACAGATAAATTCATGTCAGGGTTTCAACTCCTCCTTTTCTCCATACTTCTAACTTCTCCATCCTGTTCCAGTCCATCTGAATGAATGCTGTGACCCAAGTCCCATTCTTACTGGAATACTTCAATCCCAGGGACATATTCCAGCCCAGAGGAGAACATGCTGTCTCCACAGCTCTTGAGGTATCTGCCAGCTCTGAGTCTAGGAGGCCGAGGACAACTCTCCGTGTGTCTAAAACTTGAGTGGTTACTGAGGCATCAACAGGGTTACAGAATTTGTGCTGGATGCACAGAGAAGATTTGGGATCTGCAGTTGGGCAGTTTTCTGGAACAGTCTGTTTCTATAGACTGAATAGATTGCTGGTGGTTTATTTCATATTAAGTATTGCTTTGCTTTACTCTGCATTCGCCTCCAGTCTCCCCATCTGAAAACTAGTAGAGGAAGGTTTGTTAATGAGTTATTGTTGAGCCAAAGAACTTGAAAATCAAGTTTAATTTTAGGAATATGTCAGTGATGTAGAAGATCTGAAAATGGCCTTTAGTAAGGCATGCTGATAAACCAGGTCCTATGGCAGCATCCTAAACCATAAAATTGTTATATAAAGACCACAGGATTTTATGTGATTTTCTCTTCTGATTTCACAGATGGGTGAGAGGAAGTTCTGAAATGTATTTTCAACTTGTTTATTAAGAAATAATACTAATGACAAATGGGATCTTTTTTTTTTTCCTTTGATTACGTAGCTATGGGCTTTAAGTGTTCTCACTTCCTAATTGCTAAGGTAGTAAAGATGAACTGTTAATTAAAATCTCTTTCCCGGGCAGGTCTTTAAATGCTCGAATTAATTAAGTCTTTAAAAATTGACGTGATTAAAAATCTCATTTTGGTCCTTTGTGATACCTTATTCCAGTTAGTTTTCCAGTTATACAGAGAGGTCTAATGTGACCAAGACCCAAATTTCTGACATAAATTACAGAAAGCCTCCTTCTTCTCTTTCCTTTTCTTTAAAACTAAGGAAAGACTATTAAAAATTGTCCAGGTTTACTTTATGCATCAGTGAGAATAAAAGACTGAACTGCATTTCCATTTTAATTTGCAGGTCTGTTCCCCCTCCTTTGACTGCTTGTGATGAGCAGTGTGACTAATGAGCTCCACGGGACCAAAAAGAGTGGCACTTTTCCCTTTCTTCTCCTTCCCCGGGTTTTATTCCTGGGTGTGGTTTTTTTTATGTTGCTTGCCTCTGATGTTTTGCAGCTTTTCTTGGTCTGGGCTTGGACTAATTCCCAGATCTGTTCTTGCAGATTTTAACTTTGCCATGTACCCACCATCAATGATAGCAACTGGAAGTGTGGGAGCAGCCATCTGTGGCCTTCAGCTCGATGATGGGGACAGCCTCACGGACCTCCTGGCCAAGATCACAAACACAGATGTGGTGAGTGTCCCACATTCCTTTCCTCCTTTCACTTCTCAGGGCACAGTGGAGCACCAGACCATGAAACCTGTCCTGATCCTGAAAACTCAGTGGAGCAAGGCAGAGTGATGCTTCCGAACTGACTTGCAGACATGGAACCAGCTTTTGAATCTCTAAAGCTCCGTGGACTCCAGGGATCAATTTTTATTCACCCTTACTGGTTCAGCAGCTTGGTGGGGAGAGGCTGTTCTTCCTGCCCTGGCTGGTGGTCCAGCACTAAAGCCCCCTTGGGTACCCTGAGCGATGGGGCGAGCAGGCAGGCAGCATTCCCTGGGGGTATAAAGTAAACCAGGAGGTCTTGTGGTGGTGTTGGTCCTCAGTTTGCAGCCTTGAAAACTGCTCTTCTGGCCCTCGTTGAGGTATCATCTAAAAATAGTTGGCTTGAAGGAAGTGAATAAGTAGTCTAGTTTACCGAAAAAGGTGAGGATTTCAGTAAGTCTTTTTTTTCTTATGATCAGATTTTCGATACGATCCTAATTTTCAAGTGCAGTTCTGTGGCTTCTCATGTCTTTTGATTGGAACTGGATTTGCACAGGAAAAGGGACATTTCTAATTCTGAATGCTTAGAGTGCAAATCATAGAATCATGGAATGACCTGTGTTGGAAGGGACCTTAAATATCATCCAGTTCCAACTCCCTGCCATGGGCAGGGACACCTTCCACTAGCCCAGGTTGCTCAGAGCCCCATCCAACCTGGCCTTCAACACTTCCAGGGATGGGGCAGCCACAGCTTCTCTGGGCAACCTGTGCCAGGGCCTCCCCAGCCTCACAGGGAAGAATTCCTTCCTAATATCCAATCTGAACCTCCTCTCTGTCAGTTTGAAGCCATTGCCCCTTGTCCTGTCACTCCAGGCCCTTGGAAATAAGTCTCTTTCCATCTTCCTTGTGGACTCTCTTCAGGTCCTGGAAGGCCACAGTTAGGTCTCCCCAAAGCTTCTCTTCTCCAGGCTGAGCAATCCCAACTCTCTCAGCTTTTCCTCACAGCTCCATCCCTCTGATCATCTTGGTGTCCTTCCTCTGGACTCGCTCTAACAGGAAGGACATTGATGTTTTTGGAGCGAGTGCAGAAGAAGCCACCAAGATGGTCAGAGGGATGGAGCACCTCTGCTGTGTGGAAAGGCTGAGAGAATTGGGTGTAAGACCCTTTTGCAGCATCTTGCAGATTGGACAAACTTTTATCTCCTGTGTTGAATTCTTTTACCCAGATTGTTTCAGTTTGAAAGCAAATACCTACCACAATAGCTCAGTAGTTCTTAAATGATTAGAAGAAAACAAAATGGGCTTTTTTTTAATTGAAAACTTCTTTACACCTTTTAAATTTAGCAGATTTTTTTTGTCAGAAATTTGCTTTTTGTCATCCTGTTGAAAATCTTTCCAACTGAGACTATGTTCCTTCGGATAAAAACAAAAAGACACTCTTCCCAAATAACAAAGAACTCTGAATGTTTTACTGGTCTCATCTCCTTTCCAAATATCTGTTGGCACTGGGTAGAGACAAACTTCCTTCCCTTTGCTCCTGGGGTCAGCCCCCAGCAGCACAGACAATGGAGGAGAGTTTCAGTCCCCAAATCAGAGCACACTTGGGATAAAAGGAGCTTCTGGATAATTTAATTGCTAAGAAATAGAAGTCTCTGCAGAAGCTGGAGGTGCTGTCATTTTTTTCCGAGGTGTTTCCATTGTTGTGGCCTTAACTCCCTGCAAGCTTTGAAGTCTCAGTCCAACCAAAGGTGACCAAAATTTTTAACTTGGACAAAACAATGTATTTTTCATTAGCCAGCTATTTGGATTTGGGAGAAATATTTTGGTAGAAATTTCCTTCGTGACTTCTGCTTTGGAAAAATGCAAAAGGGCCCAGGACTGGAAACTTTCATCCCACATGTTAACACTTGAGAGAGAAAGAAACAACTGAAAACATGGTTTCAGGGGCAGTCTTAGCAATAGGTAGTAATACCAGCCTCATGTGTAAAATGTATTGTTGGAAAAAAATGTACTGGCTAGATTGTGTAAGAGTTAGCCCAAGGCTGTGTTAATAAAGAGTAAAGACTATTGTAATATATTTTACACTAGGACTTAATTAAAGTTGAATGAACAGATTCAGTTCTCTCACTTCCTAATTTCTGATGCCTGAGAGCTGTTCTTGCAGTGACACAATTAATTCCTTGTCACTGTGTGAATGATTTTGTTTTCAATGGGGAGGTTAGGGAAGAGGGGGAAGTGAGAGTTCCTGGCCTTCAGGAGCATCACATGGTAGAAAAGCAGGGGAACTCACAGAAATTACAGTTCTACAGAGCAAAAACTTCTTGCCCCCCTGTGCCTCGTGGCACAGGAACCATCAGGAGGCTGGGGGAGGGTCCTTCCCAAGCCAGATGGTGCTGGGGCCTTCTGATCCTTTTTGGCTTTGGAGTGTGTGATTGCTTAGCATGGGAACAGATGATAGGACTTTCCTACTGGCTTTTCAAAAGATGTCACCGTCCGAGGTGAAGCATGAAATTTTTCTTAGAATCATAATTGTATGATTCTATGAAAAATTTCAGCTTCAAAGCTCCAAGCATATGAAAAGAGAGAGTGATAATGAAACCCTGATGCAGCTTAACTGCAGTGAGCTCTTCTGAACTTTGGTTTATAATGATAATTTAAGGGTGCAGTCTATTTGCTGGGAAATAGCTGCATAAACCAGGAGGCTGAAATCAATGGAGTTACTCTAGATTGTAATTGCACTAGAGTTTGACATTTAGTGCTAAAATGAATGTTTTTAATGTATGTTTCATCAAGAATTAGACCAAAAAATATGTTATTAATAAACAACATGTAATTTAGAGCCCAGCTGTCGGGTAAGCAAGCAACCAACACGTTGGTTGTTTGAGACACATTGGTGTTGGATATCCTTGTAGGAATCCAAAGCAGCACTCCAGACTTTAGACAGGATTTTACAAAGCATCCTGTCAGTGTCATTCTAAAGATAACAGTTATTTCTGATCAATCAGTGCCCTGGGCTGTTTGGCAAAGGGTAAATCACAGCCTGGAGAAACAGTGACAACAGGGCCATGCAAACCTTGGTTTCATTACTCCTTCCCCCTACCAAAATAAACACCAGGGAGCTGAGAAGCTCAGTAGCCTTAGGGGTAGTGAAAGTAGCTCTGCATGGTGTATTTGAGTTGCCTTTTGTGGTTGTTATTGTCCCAAAGAGTCATTGAGAGCTACTCCCACATAACTTAGGGAGTGATTTGCCCCCTCTACTCTGCCCCCATGAGACCCTACCCGGACACCTGTAGGTTGTCCTCAACATAAGGACATGGAACTGTTGGAGCAAGTCCAGAGGAGGCTATGAAGTTGATAAGGGGATTGGAGCACCTCCCCTATGAAGCCAGGCTGAGAAAGTTGGGGATGTTCAGCCTGGAGAAGGTTGTGTGGAGGCCTCACAGCACCTTCCAGTATCTGAAGGGGCCTCAGGGGAAGCCAGGGAGGGACTTTACCTCAGGAATTGTAGTGACAGGACAAGGGGGAGTGGTTTCAGACTGAAACAAGGGAAATTTAGTTTAGCTATATGGAAGAAATTCTTCCATGTGGGGATGGTGAGGGCCTGGCACAGATTACCCAGAGAAGCTGTGGATGCCTCATCCCTGGAAGTGTCCAAGGCCAGGATGGATGGGGCTCTGAGCAACCTGGGATAGTGGAAGGTGTCCCTGCCCACGGCAGGGAGTTGGAACCGGGTGATCTTTAAGGTCCCTCCCAATCCAAACCATTCTGTGTTTATGTGATTCTGACTTCACACAGCTCTGCAGGATGGGGATTGCATGTTCCATTCTGTTCTCCTGCCAGGGGGTGGGAACATTCCCTTTGCTGTTGCTTGCAGAGGAGAGGCTGGTGGGCAAAGAGTTAAGAGACCTACTCACAGGAAACCGTGGAGCTCCCTGTGCATCTCTTGGTGGGTCATTGCAATGGAAAAACAAACAACTCAGGAAGTCAGGAATTTCCACAGCATCCCAGACCAGCACTCCAGTGGGAGCAGTATCCTGTCCCTGGTGGAGCTCCATGCTTCGGAGGAGGATACCAGCATCCCTGCTGAGCACAAGTATGAGATGTGAGGAAGGATAGCTGAGTGGGCAGGGCACATTTTAAGGCCTTGCAGTCAGTATTCTGCTTTGCCACAGACCTGTGTTGGGTAAATCCATTCTTTCACTTCCTGGATGAGCAGCCATCTGTCAGTTCAGTGTGTCAGCTTGCTAGCCTTGGGTCTGGGAGCTGTCTCCCTGGGCATGCCTGGGAGTGTTCCTATAAATCATGTCCAGGGCAGGTGTGCCCTGGCCTGGTTTCTGCTTGCAGGGAATTTGGTCTGGGCCCCCAGATCTCCTCCCAGAGGAGAAATACAATAAGGTCTCTGAGGAGCTGGAGAAACCACTACAGAGGTAGATAGATGAAAATCTTCACCTTGGACCAGAATTTTGTAGGCTTAAGTCAGTGAGAACAAGGCACACAACTAAGTTTTAGACCTCCAAAGGCCCCTTCAGTCTCTTTTCTATGAGGCCAAGTAGAAATGTTGAAACTATTATATCATATTTAAAATTTTTTCAGGGTTACATCACTGACAAAAGCCAACAAGGTTACATCCCAAATGCAGCTGATAGTATCTGTTTAATAAGCTTGTAGCACCATGGTCACCAGAAGGGCTAGTTGGGTCCACTGTGTGTGATGAAGGGGTTGTATGTGCACAAGAGGAGCATCTTCTCTGAGCCCAGCTCTCAAGGTCGCATCCAGATGGCACAAGGAGTTGTCCTTCCCCAGCTTCAGCAGTTGGGAAGAGGTTTTTCAGGCAGAGACAACGTGTAGGCCTGTAGGTGGGCACAATTCCTTTTGAAAAGTCTGTTTCCAGATGGAAACTGGTGTGTATTGAGTTGTTTGGAAAATCCAAAGCATATTTAGAGGCCTGAGGTAGAAAGAAAATAAGGAATCGGGATTTTCTTTAGGTCCTGTCGAACAAGCTGGCTGTGAGCCATTGAATATGTGGAGTGGGGCTGTTTTTTGAAGACTGGACCCACAATAAACGGCATTTAAAATGTCTCCACTTCTGTGTGCCACAGACATATGTCTGTGCTGGGATTTTTTTTTGTCCCCCAGTCCCTTCCTAAAGATCCCTGCAAATTTCTGCCCAGAAACGAAGTTCAGAACCCCCGTGCTCAAGAATTCAGTTTCTGTTGAGCTGCAGTGTAAAATCATGGAAATCTATCTTGAATGGGTCGCAATTGAACATTGTCCCTACAGCACATACACCATTTATCCCTTCCTTTGTAGTGTTCAGGGCCTGTGGTTTTGGAACCAAGAAACAGGACTCGCTGTATCTTATCCTGCCTTATTTGTTGCAGACCGCATTTTGTATGCAAGGAAACAACAGGCAAAATAGCCTCTAAAAGAAAGGAAGAATGAGATAGTTTCCTAAGTTGTCTTTGCCTGAGTTGGCAGCTGCTCCATTTCATTCAGCTTTTTGTTCCCTAGTGAGTGCTGTGCGTGTGTAGCAACAATGGGGTGATGCAGTTACACCGCGGGCTCATGGCGGGGTTCCGTCAGATCCATTCATAAATCCGGCACTCCGAGGAAGCCAGGCCCCCTGAGGAACCCTGAGGAACCGGCTCCACAGCCAGGGGAGCTCACAGGCCATGGAGAGCCTGGTCGGAGACTGGCCCTCGACCTCTGGCGGGGAATCCTCACTCAGCTCTGTGTGACACAGGCAGGTTGTCACAGCTTTTTTAAAACCCCCTTTCTCAATAAACCCTCAGGGCGTTTGTTACAGCAGGGTAAAATTCCCAGCTTTTCGCAGCTGCAAAGTATTACCTGTTTGACAGAGCTTGAAATCCCAAGTCACACTGAGCAGGGAGTACCATTCCAGGTACTCTGCCCCTGGATCACCCTGCTGGTGGTTTGGCTTTACTCTCACTTTTTCCCTGTCCTAAAAACATTGTTCTCTCCTACTGCAATGAGAAATAACCCAGAGGAGCAACAGGAAACAAACTGGCTGTTGAAGCAAACAGTGAATCTGAATCTAGAAAGAACACTGGTGAAAGTGCTGGAAAGACCTAAAGATTGCAGAGAAAAATGACCCATCTTTCATATGCTTAATGCTAGTCACCTTATTTATTGCATCATTGCAGTAATGTAGCAATAGTAAGTGGAGAAATTCTGGCATAGATGAGGTTTTTTTGGGGTTGTTTTGTTCTTAAGATGAGATGTCCTTGTTAATCCGCATGAAATGCCCTTTGGAACAGCACATTGCTTTTCTGTACTTGCAGGTGGAAAAAGAGACAAAGACACTATCTGTGATTGATGCTCTTTGTTACAGTAGCGAAACCACACATTTAGGAGGGAAAATAATTTTGTTTTTAAACTGCACCCGTGAGCTGCGAGATCACTGTGATACAGTAAATACAGTAAATGGATATGATATTCCTACAGCAGCTTTCCAGGCTCTCTCTCTGGAGAATGCTGGCGAGCTCAAGGACCAGCACTCGGCATACGAAGGCCCCACTTTGGGAAGGAATCCCTGTTTATGTCAACAGTGAAGCATGTGCTCTGGAGAGGTTTGAACTGGGGCTTAAATGGGAACCAGTGGAGGAATCCAGCCCTCCTTGTGTAGTCAGGAGTAGTACAGATGAAGCGTTCCACGTTGGAATTTATGTAAACCCCAACTCTTTAATGCATGTATGATTGCTGCTTTCTTAGATTATCCAAGCGATGCATACATGACCTGTGAACCATATTGTCACTTCAGATATATCCAGCATCCTTCCCATTTATCATACCAGGTAAAAAAAAGTCTTTTCCTGATTTCCCTTTTGCAATTAGTTTTAAGCAAGAGGAAGAGATCGGGGTGTTAATTTGTGAATTAATTAATGTATATGTGGAAGACCAACCACCCTTTAACACAAAAATGCCGCAAGGTGTTTTAAGCATTCCCAGCTTTGGGGCTTGGAGCACTCAGCCAAGCACCTAGGGTTTGGATCTAGGCTCCTAAATCCAGTCAGGAAATGCAGGGGCATCAAAAAGTGTCCAGTAGAGGTATAGGTCAGTATTTTGCGCTGTTTGCATACATATATTTTGTATGTATATATTGCTTGTATGTATATATGTTATATATAACAACAGCCCTACTGTTACTCTTCAGCAGCTGATTGTAAAGGAGAGTAGGGTTGCATTTGGCTTTTGGAAGGCCTTGAGAAATGATCCACTCAGGCAGCAAGTGGGATTGTCCTCAGCCTGGTTTTTAACTGGCTCAGGCTTTGGCCTTATTTATTCTGTGGTTCCTGATGCACAACCCCTCACCACATAGGTAAGATCTTGTCAAGGGCTAAGCAATATTTAAATTTAGCAGAATATTTTAACCCTGTTAAGCAGTACTTTTGCAGTCTTTGTTTTCTTCCTTAAATGCTGCCATAATGTATTTTCTCTGGATTCCCAAATGAGTGCCATCTTGGGTGGGAAAAGGCTGCATTGCTGCAAGGTTCAGACCAGTTTCCATGTACCCAGATGTTTCCCTAAATCTAGTTTCTAGTAAGCAGACAAAGATTAAGGTGCTTTCTGGGGTAAGCTTTTTTATTTCTTCTCTCAGGCAAGACCCAAACTGAGGTGCTAAAGGGGAATCTAAAAATCACAATACAAAAAACACTGTGTCCTGAGGCACTGTGGAACAGACCAGAGCTGAGTTCATTCCTTCTGTAAGGCATGTCTTCCTGCTGGCCAGAGTCAGGGAGCACCTAATGGGATCCTGGGGTGCATTGGAAAGAGCATTCCTAGCAGGTCGAGGGGGGTGATCCTGCCCCTCTCCCTCTCCTCAGCCCTGTGAGGCACATCTGGAGTGCTGTGTCCAGTCCTGGGCTCCTCAGGACAGGAGGGACATGGAGCTCCTGGAGTGGGTCCAGCAGAGGCTGCAGAGATGATTCAGGGACTGGAGCATCTCCCTGAGGAGGAAAGGCTGAGGGAGCTGGGGCTGTTCAGCCTCCAGAGGAGACACTGAGAGGGGACCTCATCCATGTGTGTCAGTGTCTGCAGGGAGGGGGCAGAGGATGGACCAGGCTGTGCTCGGGGGTGCCCAGCAATGGCACAAGAGGCCACGGGCAGGAACTGATGCCCAGGAAGTTCCAGCTGGACATGAGGAAGAACTTCTTTGCTGTGCAGTGACCGAGCACTGAACAGATTGCCCAGAGAGGGTGTGGAGTCTCCCTCACTGGGGATATTCCAGAGCTGTCTGGACACAACCCTGTGCCATGTGCTCTCAGATGACCCTGCTGGAGCAGGGAGGTGGGAGTAGGTGTAGTAAATACACTGCTACTCAGGTGGGGTGGGATCTGATGCAGGAAGTACCATCATCCAAAGGGGACTATTTGGGTAGGGGGGCCAAGGAAGACTTGAAACCAGCCGTATAAAGTCTATGGCAGAAACCCAAGCCAAGTTCCTAAACCAACTGTAAAATGCCTCTTCAATATCCTCTCCTTTTTTTTGCCTTTTTTTTTTTTCATTTTAATTTATCAGTCCAGCCATGATTTTGCAAGATGGAGAGGACGTGGGTCACAGGCTGCTCCTGGAGCTTGGAGCCATCGTGACTGAAAATCCCAGTAATTGCCAGTGCAAAGCAAGAGCCTGTTAGTTAACTCAGAGTGGCTTTCCCTCATAGCTTGCCGGTGAACTGTAAATTCCAGTTTAAAACTGAAAGCTAGGGGCCAGTATAGGACTTACAGAGGTGTAGAAAAGTTCAGGAAAACTAATTACATAGAATATGCTGCAGGATCTTTCCTAGTGGTTGTACTTTCTTTCAAGATTGTCATGAATGGAAATTGAAATCTTCAATTCTTATTGACTTGAATACGTAGATCATGCCATAGAGCTGCTGATTCCTCCTTCCAGTTATTTTCACTGCCAGCATTTCCATCACAGCCATGAAGCTATCCCTCATCAGACACAGAAAAGCTTTTCTTTTCCTTCAAATACATTTCCAGTGTGCTAGTAAAATCACCTAGGGATGAAAGAGTTCCAGAAAATAAAATAAAAAAAAACCACCCCAAAAGTTAATTGCCTTTTTAGTTCTGTACATGCTGAAGTAAAAATAAAACTATGGAATGGAAAGTACTGGAACTATTTTAATCATTAAAACTACTAGACCATATAGAAGAATGGGGAAGTTAATCCATGTGACACACACTTAAAGTTTTTTATAAAAAACAACAAAGGCAACCATGCAGTATTCTGAAGGAATGGCCCAGTCCCTTTATTGGAAAATCTGGGGCCACTGCTGCAGTGCATTACAGTGTTCTTTCAAGGAAGATTTGCTGAAAACAATGCAATTCATGTTTTATTTCTCTGATACATTTGTAAAGCTTTAATTTTCTCTTGTCAGGGCGATCTAGAGCAAAATGAAAGCCCGCTAGTAAAATATGTACACATACAGCAGATCCCCATGAAACTAGGAAGGGTTAAAAAAACTGTGTCATGGGAATGCCAGGTTGTTTGTCCTGATGGCTTTTTTGTATTTTGTATGTCACTGAACTTTGAACTGACAGAAAGTTCCAGTGGTGCCCCCATTCATAAAATAAAGCCACTTGCCTTATCACACTATGACAACTGGGCTGGTAATATACTGTAAATTAGGGGTTTTTTTCCTTTCACCTGTGAGATTAATATCCAAGGAGCTTTAGTATTCAAATGGAAACACTTTTTTGGGAAGCTATGTCATGCTGAATGCAGTGTGCTGGTCATTTTACCATAAGTTTCATTGTTTTAAAGAGTTCAGTGGTACATTATTTTAGGTTCAAAACAAAAGTATAGACCAGAGAAATAATACACAGTGGCCTGTGGATTCCCATATGAAATAAAATCCATGTGGCAATTCCAGTCGAGGCTCCTTAATTGATTTTATGTACAAAATGAAGACATAAGAAATGACACAATTTCTCCATAGGGCTACCTAGAGATTTTAGCATCTTCATACATTAAATGAATCATCATGTTGCCCATCAGAAGTTTGTATAGTAATGGTGTAAATGATCATATTAAGGGTGTTTAGGAACTGACAAAGTGGACTCCAAATGCTCAAGCCTTATGTTCCTCCTGTCACCACCCTTCCTTCCCCAGGCCTGGCTGCAAGGAAATTGCCTCATTAAGCTTTTCAGTCTGAAGCTGCTTTAAAAAAAATCTGGCTTGTTTTCAGGAGGACAAAATATTTTGAAATTGTGCACCACTGTGCTTTAAAAGAAAGGATTCTTATAACAAACAAAAAAAGTGCATTATGAGTGTAGTCTGTTACAAGAGTCTCCAAACAGGTGCCCCCACACTGAAAAATGTCTTGACCCATGAAGTAACTTTTTGCCATTGCCCTCTTACAGGTTATGATGGACTTAAAACCTGCCCATGCTAATAACAGAGGATTTTTTTTTAGCTGAGTTTCTGGTAGCTTTTGCCAGTTTCAGGACAAGGAGAGGACAGGAGCCAAGAAAAATGGGTGTTCACAAGCTAATTGCACCCATCACAAGCATCAGTGTAATCAGCAGAAGAGATCCTCCTCCCTTGGCATGTTTCCCCAGACAAATCAAACCTCCATACACGAATATGTCGAGCATCTCCAAAATAACCTGATCTTGCATTGGGAAAGTGGGGGGTGTTGGTCAGAGCCCATCTCCCCAGCGATGCTGTGGCATCCCACAGAGGATTCCCAAGCACCTGTGGAACCCTGTGGAGCTCAGTGCCCAGCTCTGCCCTTCAGCTCCTCTGCCTGAAAGTGGGAAGGGTGATGCTGAGTCTCACTGCCCCTGCCAGGGCTGTGCTGTAAAGATCCTCCTTCCAAAACCTGTGTTTCTCTGCTCTCTGAAGTTTCTGGGAGAGTCCCAGCTCTCAGGCAGACTGAGACTGCAGGAAGTTTTTGCAGTGTTAGTACCTTTTCCAGTGTTGTAGAAGGACTGCTTTTAGAAAATGCCATTTATCACACACAGCACCACGTGGCAACCTGCACAGTGTCATATTGATACTCCCAGCCCACCGCATGTAATTGTGTTTATACAGTCACAGCTTGGGTTTTATTTTTCAATTTCTGCTATAATTGTTTGTCAATGTTTTCTCACGCCCTTTTTTTTTTTTTTTAAACCATATTATTTGGTCTTCCAGCGTGTTATCAAGAATATGGAACATCCCATAAATATTTTAATAGTCATCTTCTTAATGCTGTGTCAAGTTTAAGGGTGGTGAATCCTTCTCAATTATTTCTGTATTCATGCCTCATGTTTATTGTCGGACTCCTGATGCACAAGGTTCCCACATTTGTGTATCCTGCTGTTTCTCTGAGTGTTATGTAGTATAGTTTGAAATACAGTGGCTTCTGAGGCTTGGCTGTGTGGTTTTGACTTACATATTTTTCTAGTATCTAGACTTTGCTTTATTGTCTTCTATGAATTATTGCCAATAACTATTCCTAGGGCTGTTAAAATAGCCCTGCTCTCAGAGTGAAGAGCACATCCTACATTTCCTCCTCCTCTGCTGCTGAAATCACTTTTCTTCTCTAGAATGTGCTCAGAGAACAAATTCTATCAGCAGCAGTGTGGCCAGCAGGACCAGGGCAGGGATTGCCCTTCTGTACTGGGCACTGGAGGAGCCAGTACCAGTGTGTCCAGAGAAGGGCAACAGAGCCGGGGAAGGGTTTGGAGAGTAAGTCTTATGAGGAGCATCTGAGGGAGCTGGGAGTGTTTAACCTGCAGAAAAGGACGCTCAGGGGAGACCTTCTCACTCTCTACAACTCCATGAAAGGAGGTTGTAGCCAGGTGGGGGTCAGGCTCTGCTCCCTCTCAAATAACTTAACCCTGCATAGGAAAATGAAAAAAATCATATACCCTTCATTCCCTTGCTTTTTTTCCTGCTCAAGAAGACCACACAAATCATAGAATCATAGAATGGCCTGGGTTGGAAGGGATCTTGAAGGTCACCCAGTTCCAACCCCCTACCATAGGCAGTGACACCTTCCACTATCCCTGGTTGCTCAGAGCCCATCCCAGTCTGGCCTTGAACACTTCCAGCGATGGACATCTGCAGCTTCTCAGGGCAAACTGTTGAGCAAGGACCAGTAAAATATTAAGATTTAGAGTCTAATAAATATGGCATTAGCACTGTTTAACCCAAGCAGTTTGTACACAGAGGTTGCCCGTGAGAATTCAAGGTCGTGTTGCATCAGAGCAGACGCTCCTTGGGGAACACCAGATTGACGCTCTTCTGACTAGCACCCAGTAAGGAAAAAAAACCCTGTGAAGAAAAAAACCCTACCTTGCCTCCACTAACACATCAATTTGCTTTCTGTCTAGGACTGCCTTAAAGCTTGTCAGGAACAGATCGAAGCGGTGCTAGTAAACAGCCTTCGACAAGTCCGGCAGCAGCAGCAGCAAAGCAATCCTTCCAAGACGGTGGATGAACTGGACCAGGCCAGCACTCCCACAGATGTGAGGGATATCAACCTGTGAGGACATCACCACACGAAGTCACGCTTGCTCCTCCCAGCCCAGTTTATTTTTGTTATTGTTTTTAGAGTGAATTTTTTTTTTTTTTTTAATCTGCTCCCACATAGAGCATATTTAAACCTCTTTTAGGCAAAAAAAAAAAAAAAAAGCAACAAAGAAACAACAACAACAACAAAAAAAGACAAAACAAAAACTGAATAATGAAAAAAAAGCATTTGGTGCCTGTGATGTTCTACAGAAGGGAATCCCACAATATATTTGGTAATTGCTATTTGATTATGTATCAGTGATATTAAATGCTTATAAAAGCATACAAAGTAGCTAGATCAATGTAAGCCTGCATTTGTGGGAAGAAAGTAGAGTATACTTGTCTGTGTATTATGACCTAGTGCATACACCCCTTTTTTAGATTTAAGAAAGGAATCGTGTGTGCGATTTTATGGCTTGACTAGATTGCAAAGCAATAGAATAAGGGGTTTAGGGCAAAGTGGGAAAAGATCCCCAAAGCAATTGAACCATTTTGAATGCAGAAGAGATTTGCTGATCTGTCACCTCTGTTAGTCAGAAGTGTTTGTTGGATCTCTGTATGTTAGTTTTGTTTACTCTTGCTGTCTGTGGTAGCTGCTACCTAAGAAAGAAGATGCTTTATTTTACCAGCCAGAAGAGCAGGTGTTTTTTGGTTTTTATTTTTAGTTGATTTATTTTTCTTTTTTTTCTCGACTTCCCCTCTCCCTTCTTGACTTTTTTCTACTTCTCCTTCAGAAATGGTTCATTCTAAACACAGCAGCATCTTTGGCATAAGGGCAATTCTGTTTACCCAGCTGTGGGCCAAGCCAAAGTTACCGAGTGTCGATGTTCAGTGGGGGAAATGCATGAATTAATCCCAAGTGGTTGGCTCTAATTAGACCACCTCCAGCCTTTGGATTGCAAGATGTGGTGGATCATCTATGAAAAGCATTATATTCCTTCCCAGTGCTAATGCTTCACATCAATGTTAACTTCTGGCAGCTTCTTAGCTTGGCCATCAAGACATTTAAATGATGCTCTGTCCATCTTCCTTTTTGACATAAACCTCACTGTGTTAAAGAAGATGAGATTTGGTTTGATCCCTCGTCTACCTTCCCATCTTCCCCCGCCACCCCCGCACACTTTTTCAGCATTTCATTAACTTTATTGATCCACAGTGAGCATTTTTTGTAAACCATTTCATTCGAAAAGCACTTTGAAAATTGTTCCTAAGGGATTAAATGAGATGGTTTATGACAATTTTGCCGAGGAGGAAAAAAAAAAAAACAGAAAAAAAAAAAAGAAAAAAAAGGAAAAAAAAGAGAAAGAAGACACAAAAACAAGGCCTATAGCTTTTTATAGTCAATATTTTCCAGTATTTGGTGTACTTGGTTAGTTGAGGTGTTGCTGGAAATACCAATACCCACTTCAGATGACATTCCTGTCATGACATTCCGGAAAAAAGCCTGACCATCTGTATTGTTCAGTGTCACAGAAGGATCTTAATAACCACCTTCATGCTCATCTGTGGACAAGGCAAGAACATTCCTGATGCAACAGACATGATGGGAAACATCGAGGTGTGTGACTTGGAGTTTTATTACAAAGGTGTATTCAGTGTACTTGAATTTATTTTCCTGCTCCACCTGTAACAAAGAGGCATTTAGATGGCAAAAGGAGTTGGAGCAACTTGTTTTTTTTTTTTTTTTGCACAAATGTATTAACAGTTTGCAGATATCCAATATGAAGCTGTTGGTTTGAAATGTTAATGTTTGCATTTTTAAGAAAAAAATCCAGAAAGAACATGCTACTTCGAAGAAAATTATATGTATGGACTTAGCCATATTTGGCTAGATGAGGGTAGAAAAATGGAGTAAGATTCTAAGGTTTTGTTGGGATTTTTTTGGTTTTGGGGGGTTTTTTTGGTTTTGTTTTTTTTTTTTTTGCGCTGCTAAGAAGCTATGATTTGTTTCATTCTTATTCACATTAACAGTACTTAGCTGTATTGTTTCACTGAGTGTGCTGCTATTTTATAAACATTTTTATAATATATTATTTTACTGCTTAAATTTCAAATCCTGAAGTAGATGGTTAAGTGGAGATATGATGAGTTCTTTTGATTTACTGGAAATGCCCTGTACAGTCGTTTTTGTTTTTTTTTTCCTAATAGCGTGTTCATGATTATTTTTTTTTATTTTATTTTTTTCCTTTCTTTTTTTTTTTTTTTTTTTTCTTTTCCCTTTCCTTCCTTATCACATCCTGCAAAGATGGTATACTTACCTCAGGTTTGCTGGACAAAACAAATGGTTCCCATTTTCACAATACCTCACACAGTGACAGTTCGGTTTCGCCCCGGGGCCCGCGCTCTGTCCGCACTGGAGAGGGGTTGCAAGCAGCCAAGGCGGGGCACTGGCTCCTTTTTTTATCTTTGGTATTCTTGTCATAGTGGAAAAAATGCATTGACTCTCCACTGGCTGGTCCATCTTTCCCAGAGTCACAGGTGGGCACAGCCTTGTCCTCACCTCCTGCCTCGATGTTCCGCGCTGGGAGCGCCTGGAGTTCAGCGACAGTGTCTCTCCTGGAGGAAAAAAATAGTTAATGTTGTTGAAGCCAGACTCCACGCAGCTTGTATGTGACAGATCACACCATTCCCAGACAGCAAATGTGGTTGCATGTGCCAGAGGGTCCCAGATGGTGGGATGGCCTCTCTGTCATGGCATGAGCGCTGGCACCATGTTCATCATGTTTGGATGGTTTGCTCCCCTCTGTGCTGGAGGTCAAGTGTTGGCAGCACTAGTATTTAGGGTGCCTGCCCCTGCTCTTCGTCTCCTGCGTGCCCTGGTCCCGTGGGATCACAGGGGTGATCCCTGCAGGATCACACCCCAAGAAAGGGGCTGAGGGCCACCGCCGAGGTCAGATCCGGTTGTGCTGGAAGGAGCAGCACCGTTCAGCATTCCCAGTCCCTGACAGGGACCTGGAAGGCCTGTGCTGGCCCCAGTCCCTCACAGGGCCCACCTGGTTACTGTATGTTTAAAGTCTGGAAAACCTAGAACTTGAGTGTTTTCAGAATAGCTTCCAAAATAAAATTACTGTCTAGTGCTCTCTTCTAACAGATGTTAAAGGGAGTGCCCTGTTATTGCAAATGAGGTGTGAGTGTCCCCCTCCCCCCGAATTGCAGAAATCCTAAACCTTCCAATGGATTGATTAAAAAAAAATAAGGTGGTGCTGATTATGCCTTCCCAGGTGCCAAAGGATTGGCAGAATTGCTAAAAGCATTTCTCTCTCAGCTTCCTATTGATGGTACTTTGTGATGATTTTCCCCTCCCTCCCGTTCCTGTAGTGTAGGAGCACCTCATAGTGTATTTATTTGTATTTCCAACATGCTTGTGAAAGAGAAAAATGATTAATCCCATGTCAATGTCGATGATTTGTGCTTGAGTCATCGGATGGCTCTTCATTACTCAGCAAGCCACCTGGCCACTGGATTTTTTCCACTATGTTTATTACCATGTTCTCATGTACCTCAGAAATCAGTCTCGGTTGCACAGTTTCTGTTCTCAAACTTCTTTGGGTTTTTGGTTTTTTTTTTTTGGTTTTTTTTTTTTTTTTTTTTTGGCTTTATTGAGTGTGATGCCATATCAAGTCAATGTTATTCTCTCACAAATGTGCTCTTTAAGAGGTGTGGATGTTTATGTGGTCAGGGGATGCTAGAAAGTGTGGTAGTAGACATCAGGGTAAACAAAAAGTATTTAGAAAGTACACAAGGTTGTTTTCAATGGATAAGACTCTGATACGGTGTAGTCTTGATTACCTTTTAAAAGGTCTTTGTTCAGTGTTGTCATTTTTATTAATAACCTGTTGTTTTGACTAGTTTAAAGATGGTTCTAAGACAAGTGTTTTGGCGGGATTAGGTATGCTGTATGGACAATAAACTCACCTTGACCTACATTTGCCTGCCTTGCTTTTATTCTTTCCCTGAATTTGGCTGCATTCCTCACTTTATGATGGTGTTTTCCTGGGTGTGATTGTGATGGTGCAAAGAGTGTGATTTTAAAGCCTCTGATCTGGATTGGTGGTGTCAGCAGGCATACAAAATGTGCACTGTTGAGTGTCACAGTCCCAGAACAAGCTTTCCTGCCTACTGGATAGGCAAATCCTGGCATGTTTCTTCTGTGAAACAATCCAGTGAGATTTAAGGAGAACAAAGCCCTAAAAGGTAAGTACAGGATCAAAACATTTTGTCAGAATTAACTGGAGCTGGTGAAAAGTCATTGTAAGGACATGGGAGTGCCTGTTTTTGCAACCTACTGAAATATGATTTAAATCCCCACTCAGTTATTTGTTGCATTGGAATGCTACTGCAAAACCTAGGTGGCTTTTGTTTCTGTAATATTCAGGCAAACAGAGTAAAAGGAGTGGGATTTATGGCGAAGGCAGAGCCTCCATGTGCTAAGCCTGTGGCCAGAGGTGGGATGCTCAACCTCTCCCTCTTCCACATCTGCTTGTGGATGTTTGCTGTGAAGTGACCAGCCTGTGTGATGTGCTTGGCCTGACCTCAGCATCCCTCCTCCACTGCCATCCAGTAGGAGTTTTCTCCTGAACTTGAGAGAGCAAAGAAGCACTGAAGAATGAAGAAGAGGCATTTGGGCAGACATGCTGGGGAAACACCATCATCAAGTGAATAATACTGCCAATACTAGATAAATGAAAGAAAAAAAAAGAAAATCCAAGATATAATGAACAGGGAGAAGAAAAAAAAAAAGGAAAAAAAAATCTTGCTGAAATAAACATATGAGCAAAAATAAACAGATACGAACAAATAGAAAAAATGATGGAAATATTTAATATGAATATGAATTAAATATGAAATATGAATTAAATTAATAGGAATGAATAAGAAATTAATAGGAAACATGAATTAAATCAGGAGGCTGTGAATCAGGACATACAGATCTTTTTAAAAATAATCACATGACTTTGGGACCTGTGGCTTTAGGCAAAGTCTCCTAAGACTTCCCTGCAAAGTGGCCTGTGAGCCTCATATTTCCCAGGTTGTGTGCACCAAAGGTAGAGATTCTAAAACATAACAAATCCTCTGTTCCTCTGGCCACCATTTGACAATGTGACCAACAATTTCTGGCACCTTGTAGGCACAACTTGGATCCTTTGAAGAACTGGAACTTGTGAGGGTTCTTACTCCTTCCTTTTGTGGTCTAAGGCTCAAAGGGGTGCTCTCCAGCCTAATTTCGGGTTTTAGGGGATTAATTCCTTTCCTGATACAGTGTCACCAGCCCTGGAACTGCACGGATGTGCTCTGTATCTTCATGTTTTGAGAGGTTTGACTAAATCTAGATTTAGAAGGAAGGAGATTTCTGTTGCCATTAAGTGAATATATATTTTCAGAATTGGGGCACAGAAGCTAAAATTGAAATTAATTGGACAACAGCCTGTCCTTTCCTTTGAAGAAAGCTGGCTGGATGCTGAGAAGCCACAGACAACAGGGTTAAGTTTCACTACTATGTGGCCTGTGAAACTATTTTGTGTTGTCATCTCCTTACCATCTGCAAACAGTCTCTGCCCATCATGATCCTATACTTTATATAAGTACAGCCTGAGGATTATAAGAAGGGACAACACAGAAAAATCATGCTTAAAACAACTGGATGGGCACAGGCTGGACTGACTCCTGTGTTTAGGGAAATTTCTGAGGCAAAGGAAAGAAAGCTTTAGCACCGAGATTCCAGAAAAAAAACCCCAAACACATAATTGCTTGGTGTTTCCAATCTCAGAATACGAGTTAGGTTATTTTTTATTTTACATTTCCCAAAATTTTTCTGTGGGGACAAGAAATGCAGGGAATTTTCCTTTGTGTTTCAATGAACTTATCCTGAATGCTTGTTCCAGGAGTCTTCAAAGTCTTCTATTGCAATTGCTGTGTGTTTTTTAATTTGTCCAGTAACTGTGTAGTCGCTCTTTATTCCATGCTGCCCTAAAAGCAAAGTTCCCATCAAATCTCATGCAACCAGCACAAGCAGAATGAAATTCTTTCCCTGCTGGAAGACAGTGGAAGCTCTTCAACAGATTAGTAATTTTCCCACCAACTCCACCTTGTTCATGCCTCACACTGTAAATTATTAGTCACCTCAGTAAATGTAATGTTGATGGAAAGGCAGGTAGAAAAGGTCTATTTCAACTCTTCATGGGGAAGAAAAAGCCCAGAAACCCACATGGCTTTGTAGCTCTATTGCTGATACACTCTCTCACCTTTCTGCATCCCCTTGCAGGTATAAAGACAGAGTAGTTGCATTCAGGTATTAAAGAATTGTGGTAGAGCCTTCTCTGTGCTGTCAGCAAATCAAAGCTGGAAGGGCAGGGAAAGAGGCTATGCTCTGCTTCTTCACCCCCACAGCTTGCTGAGTCTTTCCTCCCAGTTAAGGGAAAGTTTATTTTCAAAGCTCTTTGGGGATCCCTTTAGATCTGTGGAGAAAGCTAAGTGTACCACATTTACTTTGTACCTACTTGAAATATTAAAAGCAAACCAAACACTCTTTTGCTTTTCTAAGTGTAATGATGATATCTCTTACGATGAAAGGCTGAGGGAGCTGGGGCTGTTCAGCCTCCAGAGGAGACACTGAGAGGGGACCTCATCCATGTGTGTCAGTGTCTGCAGGGAGGGGGCAGAGGATGGACCAGGCTCTGCTCGGGGGTGCCCAGCAATGGCACAAGAGGCCACGGGCAGGAACTGATGCCCAGGAAGTTCCAGCTGGACATGAGGAAGAACTTCTTTGCTGTGCAGTGACCGAGCACTGAACAGATTGCCCAGAGAGGGTGTGGAGTTTCCCTCACTGGGGATATTCCAGAGCTGTCTGGAATCCTGTACCATGTGCTCTGGGATGACCCTGCTGGAGCAGGGAGGTGGGACCAGATGCCCCACTGTGGTCCCTTCCAACATTACTCTGTGATTCTGAGATTGTGATTCTATTTAAAAGGCATTGTGATTCTATTTAAAATGGTTCTCAAAGGTGATTTGCATTCCAGCTGTGTGCAGCCTCGGGGGAACAGGTACCACAATATTTTGACACCAAAAAGTGTGTGTGGCAGCTGATGTTACTGCTGATGCTTCCAGAAGATAACAATGAAAATTGTGGGAGTCTTAGTGAAGACACGTGCCAGGGAGAACATGAGGCCAGTGCTCAGGTGGGCTTCAAGTGAGCATCTCCTCTGATGGACACATTAAATCAAGACCTGTTAGGATTACAAAGTAAGGTGAGTAAAGCTGAAGTATTTAGACTTAGGTAATTGGCTCCTCAAACTACTTGGTAATACTTCTTAGAGCAAAAGCTCTGGTTCATCTGACAGGGGACCCACAAGCATCCCTGAAGAGCAATAGACTGACCTTTCTGACAAGGAGGGTTTTCAGAACTTGAACAAAGTTGTGAATGGGACATAACCAGCTGAAGGATGGCGAATGAAATCAGCATTGTTACCCAGCACACCTAAACAAAAATTTCTCTCAATTTTTCCGGCTTCCTCAAGTTCCCTCTGAGAGGAGACCTCTTTGCAGCCTACAGCTTCCTCACAAGGGGCAGTGAAGGGGCAGACCCTGATCTCTGCTCTTGTGGTGACCAGTGACAGACCCAAGGGAACAGCTGGAGCTGCATTAGGGTAGGTTTAGGTTGGATCTCAGGAAAAGGTTCTTCCCCCAGAGGGTGGTTGGGCACTGAACAGGCTCCCCAGGGCAGTGGGCACAGCACCAAGCTTTACAGAGTTCAAGAAGCATTTGGACACCACTCTCAGGCACATGGTGTGATTCTTGGGGTGTCCTGTGCAGGGCCAGGAGTTGGACTTCCACGATCCTTGTGGGTCCCTTCCAGCTCAGGATATGCCGTGATTCTATGATTCTAAGTTCAACTTCTCTGCTTCTCTGAGAAGCCTTTTATTTCAGTTTCTTTGCATTTGCTTCTTACCCACGACAAAGATCTTTCTGGAGCGCGCCGATGGTTACCGTTTAATCTCCCAAGTTTAGGTACTAAGGCTTGGCCTAACGCTGTAGCGATTTGCAACAGGAACGCCTAAAACGCGGACGCGATTCTCCTTAACGAGAGCAGCAGCACCAGAGCGAAAGATGGGGTGGGACGTGCCATCCCAGGGGAGGCGGAGGCGGTGGGATGGAACGGGAAGGTGCAGGGCGCGGGGTGGACGCGCGGTGGCGGCACCGCCGCGCCCACGGCCCGGGGCCTGCCGGGGCTCCCGCCGGAGCAACCCGGGCATTCCAGGCCGGGAAAGGAACGGCACGGTCCCTCTGTAGGGTTTATGCATCTCTTCAACACCAGCGGGCACGGATTACGCGCGGGGACAAGCGGGAGAGGACAAGGCTGAGGCGGTTCGGCCTGGGTTTCTGCTGGGCTGGTGTACTCGTGAGAGCAAGATCGGATCCCAAATGACAAGTGGGCTGCATTCCTTGATGATTTCACTTTCGTGTTCCTAATTGCCAGCTGTTGTTGCATGGAGACCAGACCACTGTTATTTAATATCTTCATTAACGACACAGACGAAGTGCACCCTCAGCAATTTTGCAGCTGAGGGGTTGATATGAAGGATTGGAACCATCCACAGGGACCTGGGCAAGCTCCGAGAGTGGCCCATGGGAATCTCACGAGGTTTAACAAGATCAAGTGTTGGTGCTGCACCTGGGTCAGGATATCAACCACCCTGGTATCAACCCAGGCTGGGGATGAACAGCTGGAGAGCAGCCCTGGGGAGAAGGACTTGGGGGTGCTGGTGGGTGAGAGGCTGGAGCCAGAAACCCCCCGTGCCCTGGGCTGCACCCAAAGCAGCGTGGGCAGCAGGTGTGAGTGGGATTCTGCCCCTCTGCCCTGCTCTGGGGAGACCCCCCTGCAGTGCTGCCTCCAGCTCTGGGGGCCCAGCACAGCAAGGACATGGAGCTGCTGGAGCGAGTCCAGAGGAGGCACCAAGATGATCAGAGGGATGGAGCAGCTCTGCTGTGAGGAAAGGCTGAGAGAGTTGGGATTGTTCAGCCTGGGGTGACCTAATGGTGGCCTTCCAGGACCTGAAGAGAGCCCACAAGGTAGATGGAGAGAGACTATTTCCAAGGCCTGGAGTGACAGGAGAAGGGGGAATGGCTTCAAACTGACAGAGAGGAGGTTTAGATTGGATATTAGGAAGAAATTCTTCCCTGGGAGGGTGGTGAGGCCCTGGCACAGGTTGTCCAGAGAAGCTGTGGCTGCCCCATCCCTGGAAGTGTCCAAGGCCAGGTTGGATGGGGCTCTGAGCAACCTGGGCTAGTGGAAGGTGTCCCTGCCCATGCCACAGATGTAGGAAGCAGATGATCTTTCAGGTCCCTTCCAACCCAAACCATTCTATGCTTCTATGATTCTATCACAACTCACTCTGGATTTAGGATATTGTCTGATGTTCATGATATGAGATCTATATGATGATGAATTTACTAGACAGTCAACATTACTGAAGTTTAAAATTTCTATTGGGAAAAAAGATTCTCATTCAAAAATGCTTAATTTCCGGCTTCACAAAAGCTTTTCCTTCCCAAGATGACTTCCTCAAAATACTGCTCCTCATCTGGTGAGCTTCTGTGCTCATGGTAGCAGTTGTGCTTTATAAACATTTTGTTTCAATGGGTCAATTTAAAAAAATAGACTCGTAAACACGGACTGACACGATGTGCTGCTGCCAATCAGAGAAATTTCTGAGGAGGAAGAAATGAAAAATAAGAATGTTAATGCTGTGCAACTTCAGGCAGTCTCTTTAAAACTTTGCCTGAAGGGCTATCACTTCTGCAAATGGACCTGTAACAAAACATGCACTTATAAAAATATAGATGCCAACAGCGTTGGCTCATGTTTGATTCTTGTCCTTCTAAAACATGCTCAAGACACAGCCGGGGTCTCCTCATCGCAGTAAAACACAGTTGTTTTTAACAGTGACACAACAGAAACAGGCCAGGGCTGAGTCATTTGGCACTGGCTCATTTACAGAGGAGAGACATATCACTGGTCTCACTCCTTGAAAATGTCAGCTCTGAAATCTGTGGAGCAAAAGCACTGCAGAAATATGAGGTTAATTCCACGCTGCCAAAGACGATAAAACAGGAATGAAGCAGACCTGCTGTTGCATTAAAGATTTAATTTAGCAGCTGGTTTAAACTATCAAATGAAACAAATTATGTTTTAGGCATCATTTAGGATGTGTTTGGTGTTAAACCTCAAACCAGTTGCAAAGTTAGGTCAGATCTCTGTGCAAACCAGAATTTCTGATTTTTAGATAGCGTTTATTCCATCCGGTTGTGAAATCCAAAAGGAAACACACTCAGCCATCTGACCAACTAACATTTTGGTTAATCACATTTTCTGTAATCCATAAAAATTCAGCCTTCTGAGGGTCAGAGGATGATTTCCAGTCACTTCTTGTGTTACTTTGTCCATTTCACCAGCAGTAATTTCTAGGCTGCCCAGAGAAGCTGTGGCTGCCACATCCCTGGAAGTGTTCAAGGTCAGGTTGGGCAGGGCTGGGATCAGCTTGGTCTAGTTGAAGGTGACCCTGCCCATGGCAGGGGTGTTGGAACAAGATGGTCTTTAAGGTCCCTTCCAACCCAAACCATTCTGTGATTCTGCAGCACAAGGCCAGCATGCTCCCAGCTGGCTGTGGATGCCCACACCACATACACTTTGTACCCTGTGCACCGACGGTCTGACACTGCTCTTTTGAACCAGCTTTCCTTTGCTGATGGTTACTCCGGGGTGTGATTTGGCTCCCAAGACTTTTAACTGCCTTGTCAGTAATGCCATTTGCATTATCATATAAAAAAAAAAAATCAATGTATTGATACTACTCTGAGCAAAGCCCTGTTGCCGATTAAGTGTTCTTAACTGAGTCGATGTAACCAGGCTGAATGTCACCAAGTATTATGTGCTCTGCAACATGACAGACTTACTGAATTCTCTGGGGCTGGAGCCGAGGAACATATTCAGTGCAGCTGCAGGAGGACCGAAGGCGGTGCAACAGTGTCACCGCCAGAGCGGCTCCCGGACGGTCGGGCAGGGAAGTTTCCTTAACACCAGAATCGTGAAATCACGTGAAAACCAGGGTTTTAAGGCGAAAACCACCTGCTTACAACTGCAAAGTGACAATCGGAGCATCATTTAGGGTGGAGGCGACTTCTGAGTCCGGCTGCGAACCTAACACCGCTGAGCCCTGTTCGCAACGTGCCGCAGCCACGGGGCTTTTAAATCTGTTTTAAACACCACCAGGGACGGCGCGCGGACTGTTTAAATGCTTGGAAACCCTCTCCATGAGGAATTTTTTTTTTTTTCCTGACGTCCCACCTGAACTTCCCCTTCAGGCCGTGTCCTCCCGTCCCGTCGCTGGTTGCCTGGGAGCAGAGCCCGTCCCGCACACGGCTACCCGCTGCTGCCAGGGAGACGCCCGGAGCGATGAGATCTTCCCGGAGCGTCCTTTTTTTCCCGGGAGCCGCCTCCTTTTTCCCGCGTGACGTCACCGCGGGGCGCGAGCGGGCCCGGTGCGTCACCGCGGCGCGGAGCGGCGCCGGCAGTGCGGGCAGCGGGAGCTCCGCCTTTCGACTGGATCCCACCGGAGTGAGATCCTGCCTGGAATCCCGCCTGGAATCCCGCCGGAGAGCCCGCCTGAGCCCGGCTCTGAGCTCACCCGAGCTCACCTGAGCCAGCCTTGCCATGGTTCGCTTCGGGCTGACCGTCGTGCGGCAGTGAGTACCGACCGCCAGCCCCGGCGCTGTGGGCGCTCCGAGCAGCTCCCGCTGCCTGCGATGGGCAGGAGAAAACCCTTCGGTTTTTATGAAAGCTGAACCCTGGGGTTCTCCGTTAGAGTAAGGACTGCGTGGGCAGCAGGGCAGGGCGGGGTTTTGCCCCCTCTGCCCCGCTCTGGGGAGACCCCCCTGCAGTGCTGCCTCCAGCTCTGGGGGCCCAGCACAGCAAGGACATGGAGCTGTGGGAGCGAGTCCAGAGGAGGGACACCAGGGTGATCAGAGGGATGGAGCAGCTCTGCTGTGAGGAAAGGCTGGGAGAGTTGGGATTATCCAGCCTGGGGTGACCTAATTGTGGCCTTCCAGGACCTGAAGGGAGCCCACAAGGTAGATGGAGAGAGACTATTTCCAAGGCCTGGAGTGACAGGACAAGGAGGAATGGCTTCAAGCTGACAGAGAGGAAGTTTAGATTGGATATTAGGAAGAAATTCTTCCTTGTGAGGATGGTGAGGCCCTGGCACAGGTTGCCCAAAGAAGCTGTGGCTGCTCCATCCCTGGAAGTGTTGAAGGCCAGGTTGGATGGGGCTCTGAGCAACCTGGGAAAGTGGAAGGTGTCCCTGCCCATGGCAGGGGATTGGAACAAGATGATCTTTCAGGTCCCTTCCAACCCAAACAATTCCATGCTTCTGTGATTTAACGCTTAATCAGTAAAACTGATTTTCCTTTCTCATTTTCCTCCTCTTAAGAGAAACTCTTCCCTTAAAGACCTGGATCTTGCTGATGTGGTGCTGTGACCACAGTTAATTTTTACATCAGCTAGAAAACCTGAGCCTGGATCAGTTTGTTGAATTCTTGAAAAGTTCATGTGAGTTTCTTGCAGGCACTTTAGAAAGATACCAGATCATTCACCAAAGGGATGGGAGCTCATTTTAAAGGTACTGGCCTTCTGTGAACAGTTATGTGTTTGAGGCTCATTTTGAGGTCCAGTTGGCCAACACATGCCTTTCATAACAGGGCTCCAGAATCTTCCACCAACTTTATCCTCTCCAGCATGGAGGTGTAGTTGTTATAGATAAATTATGCTGCATTGTTGATAAATCTAAGTAGTTACTTCATTTCCTTTTATTCCAGGTGGGTTTGTCTTAAAAATATTGATAACATGATTGGGGCTAACTGGTTGAAAATGGATTTTTGTTGTTGTAAAGCCTTTAGGTGCATCCTTTTGAAAAGAATCTGTGCTGTATTCTGTTTTTCACATTCAGGCTCTGCTGTCTCTTGGTGTCCAACATAAGAACATTTTTGAAAATTCAGTAAACCAATTATGAGTTAATTTTTTTGTTGTTGTTTATAATCTCTTTCAGTGGAGAAACAAGATACAACAAAGACAAGATACTACAAGGTTAGTATCAGTTATTCTGCTGGAAAATCGTGGTGAAACCCTGTAACAACTGCTCAGCTGTTAAGTATTATTACGGAATAATATTGCAAAAAGATTGTTTAAATGCTTTAATTGTTCAATCTCAGCTCCTTCTAGGAAGGCAGTCTTTATTAGATACATTTAAAACTAGACTTCACCTTAGTGGCTGCTGACTTGGACACCCAGAACTGAAAACACACACACTGGGCTGCTTGGATGTCTGTTGTAGGAAAATCAAGGCATCACTACAAGGATCCTGCTGGGGTTGTACTCTGAATAAATGAACTTTATACAATGCCATATTGTGAGGAAAAGCTCATGCTCCCAGATTTTCTTACCTCTGTTTTCTACCTCTGTGACATTGCTGTTTACAGATATGGCAACAGGGCTTTGTGCTCATAGTAAAATGAATAAAGAATATTTCCCTGCCTTACTTTCTTGAAAATACCAATGATGTATTTTAAATTCCAGGGTCTCTGGGTCAAATGCAGTGGGTTTCTCTCCCCTCTCCAGCATAGCAAGTGAAGGTAGCCTTGTGTTTTTGAGAGGTCTGAGGCCTATACCAGCATGGTTTTAAGTTTAAATTTTTCAGAGGTATAGGTTAATATAAATATCACTGACAGTGATCCTTCTGTGTTCCTATCCTGTACTCCTTTGTTTTGTTAAAATTGTGTGACTGAGTTTAGGGAAGACCAGAAGAGCAGTAACTTTTCCCAATGCTTGGCTTTACTGAAGGAGAAGGGTTTTATTGTGACTGAGCAGACTCTTTATTGTCATACTTGCTCAGCTGCTCGATGATCTGAAATTTGCATGTCTTAATGTTGATGGGTTTTTATTTTACAGGTCAAGGAGTGGATGAGCCACTCTCTGCAACTGGTTTCAGACAAGCAGATGCTGCTGGTGTATTCCTCAGTAATGTGAAGTTTACTCATGTCTTTTCAAGTGACCTCCTTCGAGCAAAACAGGTGAGTGCTTCTTGAGGCAACAATTAGCTGCAAAATTCAGCATTTATTTGAGATTGATGATGCAAAAATAATGCAGGGAGAGCCAAAAGCTGTTCTGATGGACCTGCCACTGCAGTTTGAGTTGTGTAGAACTGCAGGAAGCCTCTATGGGTAGGGAAATTTTGTTGAGAACAGCTCAGTTGGGAATCAATAAAGGCCAGCTCATTTTGCAGGATTTCATGCACTGTTGTGCCTGTGGATTTGTGGAAGAAATTCTGAGGAATCCAGGCCAATATAGGCAAGATCAAGTTTTGCTGTGAAGTCAGAGCAAGGGATCATTAGATGTGCAGAGAGGTTGGATTTTGCCAGGAACATCACACCTCTCACCTTGATGCATTATATGTTAAATAAAGAGGAAAAAAATGTAAATTACTGAGTGGGATTACATGTGATTTTGTGTGCAAGATTATGAAATACTCAAAATTAGGGAATCAGAAGTTTTAAAGTCAGAGATCAGTTGTTCTAGGACATATCTTCTGTGGAAGGCAGTGATTATATTTTAAAACAATAGTACTTTCTGACTTTCATAAAACTGTCTGGGCTATGTGCCTGCCTTAGGGGAATTGGGTTTGGAATTTTTTTTCCTTGTATTAGAGACAACCTTTTCTGTGGAAAGCATTTGTACTCTCACAATGGAGAAGACAGACCTGAATTTTTCCTTTGCCTAAAGGACATGTGTTTTGCCATTTGTTTGACAAGCTATCCAGACTTGGTGAAAGCTTTTCCAGAGATGTATAAAGGTGCAGTTTCCATGTGGTTGGAATTCCCTTTCTTGGCAGCTGCAAATCTCTGAAGTGTCTTGTTACTAAGCTGTCACTTCATAGATCAAATATGAGAGGAATGTACAAATTCTGTTGAAAAAGAGGAGATTCCAGCATATAATCATACAATTAACTATGCTATTCATATATACAAGGAAGCAGACTCGACCCTATCTGAATTTTGATGTTATTCTGTGACAGAAATTTAAAGTTACAAGATAAAGCTTTTCCTAAGCAATGCGTTAAATCAATCATAAAACCTTGTCAGTACAACAAGGCTTATTCTTCTTTGCCAGAATCCAAGGAGCCTTTTCCAAGTGAGTTATTTGAACTTCAGTTTGGGTGTGGATGTTGGCACAACACTACCAGCAGATATTTCCAGTCCAAAGTTCCTGTGAGCCCAGTACAGCCTTCACACTTTGGTGCATGTAGGAACTGGAGCAGATTGGCCATCCTTTAGTTCCCAGTTTAAGAAAGGCAGGGAGCTGTCAGAGGGGATCCAGTGGAGGCCACAGAGATGATCAGGGGTCTGGAGTATCTCCCTGCAGGAGCTGGGCCTCATTAGTCTGGAGAAGAGAAGACAAAGAGGGGATCTCATTAATGCACATAAATATCTCCAAGACAGGAGCCAGGAGAGTGGTGCTGGGCTCTTTTCAGTGGTACCCAGTGACAGGACGAGGAGCAATGGCCACAAACTAAAACACAAGTTCCACCTCAACATGACAAAGAATTTCTTTCCATTGAGCACTGGAACAGCTGCCCAGGGAGGTCGTGGAGTCTCCCTCTCTGGAGACATTCCAAACCCACCTGGGCACATTCCTGTGTCACCTTCTCCAGGTGACCCTGCCTTGGAGAACTGGACTGGATGATCTCCAGAGGTCCCTTCCAGCCCTAATGATTCTGGGATTGACTGTGGCAGCCAGGCAGGTGTCAGACAGATGTTTTTTGCAGTTGGATTAACTGAGCAGTTTTTAGGACCTGAGTCTGTCCCACGCAGTACATGTGAAGAATGTGTGGACACGATGGATTTGTGAGCTCATGATGGGGCTTTTATCCCAGTAAATCCTGCTGCCCACCTTTCATAGGTGCTAAGAGTTTCAACTCTTCTGGACTTTGAAATGTGAAGGAAAGTCCAGAATCTTTTCCCAGTCTAGGCCATATGTCCAATTCTCACAAAATTCAGCTGGAAAACTTTTTATTTTGTTGGTTTGGGTTGTTGGGCACTACTGATGTGATTCACCTTGGCTGTTGTGGTGTAACATGGTCTCTGTTCCATCCCATTGAAGTGACTGTATATTCACTTTTTAGACTGCTACTGCCATTCTAGGAAAGAATAAGTTCTGCAGAGATTTGGAAATCAAGTATGATGCAAGACTGCGAGAGAGAGTAAGTGCCAGAAGAATTTGTTTTAATATCAAATGCTGAAGAATTTGAAAATGTAGCTTACTGCTGATTGATATCTTGGCTTATTAAATCGTAGATTTAACAGTGGAGAGCATTATTTGCTGTGTTCTTAATCACTGAAAACTGAACTCTTCACGTCAGGGACAATGAATTGTTTGCAGAATTGTGAAGCAAAGCCAAAATTTAGTGATAAATGTTGCAACTGTGATGCTTTAATGATTTAAATAAGGTAATATTTATTGTTTAAGGAACAGCACATGACTGTAGCATTTCCTGTTTGAATCCTTTTTTTCTCTCAGAAATTCCAACTCTTCTCCTGAGACCAGCAAGTTAAATACCTCCCAAACTTCTTTAGTTGCTTTACCACCTGACTTTTTAGAAAAATATTATGGCTCATGATACCAGATTTTAGAAAGAGTAATCTTACATCTCTGTTACACTGTTTTATATGGTGTTTTTATGGATGTATGGAAATGCCAGTACAGTGTCTGCAGGTCACTGGTTGTGAGTCACTACTAGGATAACAGGTATTAAGTGAATTGCACAAAAAGAAGCAAAGTACTTTAAAAGAACACATGTCACTGACCCTCTTAAGAAAGTTTTATTTTCTCATGCCTTGCTTTCATGATTTTTCTGGAAAAGTCTTTAGGATTAGGATTGCATTTCCAGCAGCTTTAGAGCACTGATTTCTTCATATCTTTCTTAGTGTTCTTAAATTGCTGCTATTCTGCTTTAGAGAAGGGGATTGAGAGAGTAAATGTATTTCAGTATGTTTAAATTCTGAAGACTGTAGTAATTTATATATTATATTCCATGATAATTATGTTAGTGGCAATGAAGGATTAATCTGCAGAGATTTATCCTCTGCTGTGGAGATTTCAGAAATCTGTAGAGAAAACATTTGTTTCTTACTTGTGAAAAATAATTCCCCTTGGTGTTTGTGCAAATGAAAAGTAAATGGAGTTTATCCTCCTGTGAACAGCTGTGCACAGAAGTGTTTGCAGTGTAACCTCAGTTATAAAGACACTTGAATTTTGTTAGCTAGGAGTGTCATTGGAGGAAACAATCTCAAGCTAAAGATCAGGCTGAAGGTCATGTTTTGAATGTCAGTGCTTTAAATGAGATGCTACTCTTAATATATTTGTCTACCCAGCATATATATATATACACACGCACAGACATATATCTATAAAAATATATATATTTTATATATATATATATAAAAATACATAGTTTTAGAAAAATTTTTAATAGCAAATATAAAGATACCTCCTCCCCTCAAAATTGGCATAAAATATGAAAGGTGGTTAAACTTTCATGTTACATTGGAGAATTCAAGAAAACAATGCTGTTTGCATTGGAAGGGGAACAGGAGACTTGACACACCTTGACAACCCCTCTTTTTGTACCTTATCCCTCACAGAAATATGGTGTTGCAGAAGGAAGGCCCTTGGCTGACCTCAAAGCTATGGCAAAGGATGCTGGAGAGCAATGTCCTTCATTCACCCCCTCTGGAGGAGAGACACTGGATGAAGTATGGTATTTATTTATTTATTTGTACCTTCCTTTTCTAGGCTGTTTTATCAGTGCAATTGCAGCTTGTGCTACTTAGGAACTTACTGAGAGCTCAGCCCAACCAGAGATAGTTGTTTTCTAAGCTAAAAACACTGCTTGGCCTTATAACAGTGGCTGCCAAGTAGGAAAGCTCTTTGCAACTGAGATATTGATTTTGAGATTGACTCCTCATGAAAGAGGAGGATTTGCAGGAGGATGGTGGCAGTTACTCTCAGCCTCGGCTTTCAAGGGGAGTTTGTACAACATCCAGTAGTTTGACACTGACTTCTGAGCCTTGTCTGTGATAAATATTTGTCTTTTAACTGAAGGAGTTGTAGCTCAGATTTCTGAAAGTCAGAACCTCTTGCTTTGTTCACAAGGATCTCTTATTTCTTCACGATCTCTTCATTCTTCACAACAATCTCTTTGTTCTTCCCAATGTTCCCTCCTGGTCTTTCTCTTCAGGTGAGAGAACGTGCGAGGGACTTTTTTGAATTCCTGTGCCAGCTAGCTGTTGGGTTGGAACAGAAGGACCCTGGTGGATCCAGCAGAAGCTCAGGAACACCTAAAGAACAGTTTGTTTTCCCTTGGACAGACCACTGCAGTGAAGGAGAAGCGAGTTCTGAAGGCAGTGGATCCTCCAAAATATTAGATGCCAATATACTGGTGGTGAGTCATGGAGCATACATGAGAAATTGGTTTGGTTATTTGGTTTCAGATCTCAACTGTACTTTACCAGCAGATTTAACCAAGTCCCAGTTGTCTTCTGTCAGTCCCAATACAGGAGTCAGTCATTTCGTTGTAAAACTTGAAAATGGGAACCTGTCAAAACCTGAAATCATGTGTGTTTGTCTTAACCAAGACTCTCACTTAGTGGATGTGGGAGCTGAATGTGTAGCTTCAAAAGTGTTTTAGCAGCCCCTTCAGGGAGGAGGTGGATTTAGATCATCATTTTGCTAAGCATGGGAAAAGTACCTGTACTAATTACTGAGATGGACTGGAGTTACTGACACTAAACTGCAAGTGCTTACCATCCTGAAAAACCTCAAACTGCATGGTCCTAGTGCCCAGCATAAGTTTTCAGTAGGAAAATAAAACAAATATTCTTTCTGAACAGAAACATGACACTTCAGTCACTTGCATATCTGCTCTTATAGCACATAATTTGAAAAACTCCTTTGCTTTACTCCATAATTATTTTTATGACCTCCATGTAAAAGAGTTGGGGAGGGGAGAGGAATGGTACCTCAAAGATGAGCTATACTGTATTCTTGTTTTATTACAAAATGCTATATTGTAATATCAAACATACATGTTGTCTTAAAATAAAATTTTGAATGCAATAGTATAACCTAAAAAAGGAGCATTGCCTAGTGGGAAAGGTTTGTTGCAGAGTCAGGGGATGTGGCTCTGGCACTAAACAGCTGGGAGACTCTGGGAAAATCTCCTTCCCATTTGTAAAGTGGAAATTCTGATATACCTACCTCGCTGGGAGTATTTCCTAAGAAATTGTTCGGGTTGTTGTCATCTCTGTTGAAGAGCACTGTACACAAACATAAAATATTTATTTTTAAGCTGCAAGCAGGAAGAGGAACCTTATGTGCACATAGTTGGAATAATGGTCTCTCTTCTAAAAAGGAACTTTATCAATAGGGGGAGTTGTACCCAACTAAAATCCTTCTGTCTGATTCTGTGAATATTTTTGCCTAGAATTAGGCAAATTTGATTGCTTGGCAATTTTTGATGTTAATACTGCATTCTTTCCCCTCTGGGATGTTTGTAGTGTTACTGTGTAAGCTTATCTGGTTTATGTTATTTATAATATCCATGTATTTTTTCTTCATTTGCATATTTTAAACCTGTTCAAAAAAAAAAAAACAATTAAAGGCTTCTGAATAGAACTTCCATTTCATCTGTATTTCTTGTGAGGTAAAAATCTTTCTTAATATTAATCCATGAATAACGAGTATGAGAAATGAACAATTACTCTACAAAGCTTTGTTCAGATCACACAACTTCCTTTTTTTTTTTTTTTTCTGCAAAACCCCAGGCCAGACTTTTACTGTGAAAAAGACTTCCAGGGCTGATGGTTCAGTGCTGTCCTGCCTCTTAACCTGGAAGCACTAATGTAAAAATGTTAAGGACATGCCTAAAATTGCTTGTGACTGTACAAAATTAACTGTTTGACTCAAGTTTTAATGTTTTATGATTTTTAAAAATAGTCAGTTCTCTGGGCTGTTTGTTCAACACTAACACTGCTGAAATGTAGGGGGTGGAGTGGGAAGTGTTCAGTCCTGTGGTGACTGGAGGTGGGATTTTAGAGTTGTGTTCTCCAGAACCTGGAAATGAACATTAGGCTTTTAACCTGATTTTTACCTGTTTTTTGCCAAGCAGGGCTTGTTTATCTAGCAAATAACCATTAAACCCTCTGCTGCTGTATCTGGAAATTAGTCCATAGAGAGGAAAGTATATTTTTGACAGATGGTGTGACTACCCCATCCCTGGAAGTGTCCAAGGCCAGGTTGGATGGGGCTCTGAGCAACCTGGGCTAGTGGAAGGTGTCCCTGCCCATGGCAGGGGGTTGGAATGAGATGGGCTTTAAGGTCCCTTCCAACCCAAACCATTCCATGATTCTAAAGTGGCTTATCTGATCTGTAAAAAATGGATATTTGTATTCTGGTGTCAGCAAGGTTGGTCTTTCAACCTCAAACACATATAATTTGAAGGACTGGGTGCCCTTAAGCTGGGTTGGAAAAATCCTTGGTAGCCAACCATTATTGACCACATCATTGACCCAAACAGTAAGTTTGTACTTGTGAAATTAAAAAGGACCTGTTTAAAATCAGAAGTACAGAGATAACAGTGGCAGCTCGAGGAACTACTCAAGACTCGTTTAAAAGTGTCCATAGCACTTTTTCCCAACTAAAAGAATTCCTTCTCAGTGTACTGAAGGAAATAAGTTGTGTTCTCAGGAAGGAAAAAAGGGAATGTGGGGTTTTTGCACAGGCTCCTTGAGCTCCTTCCTAGAGGCATCTTCCTAGAGGGCTCCTGAATACTAAATGATGGTCACAGCCAAGGAAGGTGGAACAGTTCTAAGCATGACTTATAACAGACTTAATGGCAGAGGGTGGGACAGGAGTTCATTCTTACTTTGCTTGTCCCTGGCACTGCCTATTTATTTCAGGAAGGGCAGTTACATAGCAGGAGGCTCTCCTGTCAGTGCTTTAAATAGCTGAACTCTTCTGGAATTGCCATGTCCTGAATTTTGTCAGTCATTCCATTAATACTTCTTGGAGCCAGAGTAACTGGGTTGAAAATGTGCCTCCTTCATCAGCTGAAAGATGACTGGAGATATAACACGTTTTTTCTCCCTAAGTCTGTAACTTCTGTCAAATATTTCAAAACCCTCTAGTGATTTATGTACTTCTCAGTTTAAAAGACTTCTTTTTCTCTCTTTCTTGCCTACTCTCAAGCAGGTAATTAACATTTTATTCTTGCTGATGATGTAAATAACTTAGGAGAACATCTACCTTTTTAATGAATGCTTTGCCACTGCTTGGGTGATACTCTTCCCAGAGGGATTTTTGGCTCTTCCTCTATAATACACTTTGCCTTCTTTAATGTGTTTCTAGGTGGTTAAAATTTAGACCCATGCTAAGAAATAGGATCATGTCTATAGGATTGTTTTCTTGAAGTTATTGTTACCAAATCCTTTCCTCTTTTGGTAACTCTTACACAGGGCAGGCAGATGGTAGGATGAAAAACACCAGGGGGTGAAACCATTCAAGTTTTCTGAACAGCTCCTCTATTAATGAAGTAACATTTATTTTTCAGTGAAAAACTTCTGAGTCAGAATCTCCCAATTCAGACTTTGTAAAACACACTAAAATGGTGCAAACACATCTGCCAGTGACCAAGGGAGTACAAGTAATCAAGTGTGTTCTGCAGTTGCCCTGTTGTATTTTTTTCCTTATTTGTCTGCACTTGACATTGTAGACTAGCCTAGATGATCTTATAGCCTGCCCTAATATAGTTATTTCACCTTTGTTTTTTCAGATGTGAGGTTCTCTATGCATTAAAAAGTCACTAATTCTGGAAGCTTCTGAAGTTAATTCTAACCCCTGTTTTCTTTAGGTCTGTGTATAGTGCTGCTCTTTTCAAGTCTTTAAATTGACACTGAGACTAAATCTCTCTTCTTGCTTTTTTTAATCAAGTGGCTCTTGTGCATTTGTGCAGTAAATCTGTACAGTTTTTTGGGATCATGGGAGAGTTGCAATGATAGATGCTTCTGTAAGGAATAGCAACAGAACATAAATATTTGAGGGATTACTCAGTAGTGGGCAATGGATGTGCCAGTCTCTAATTAGCAGCAGAAGACAAGACCTTAACTACAGGGTGGATTTTCAGCAGTAGCTGCCAAGATGTGAGAGAGGCAGAGAAAGCAGATCAAGTTGTTAGACACTGCCAGGATCAGGAGAATTTTGGGTGATAAGAAAATGTTGCATTCCTTTTGAACACCTTTCTAGGAAGGTGGTGCTGAAATAAATGTTAGAAACTTCTCAACTTGCCTGTCTGACTGTAGTCAGATCTGGCAGAACTGATGTGTGCTTGAAAATTGGTTTTGAAACTGGTGAAAGTTAAAATAAAAGCTGTCTTGGCAGGCCTTTTCATCTGAGCACCAGGAGAGAAAAAAAGGTGGCTGTGGAGATCACCAAAAACAAGAGGAAACTCAGCTCCTTTCTAAGCTGATGTTTTCTTTTGCTGAAGAGCCCAGTTGTATTCTGCTTCCAAAGCAATAATGTTTCAAAAGGTAGGGGAGTTGTGGCCTCCTTTGATGGAGTTGTTCATGTTTAGCCGGTGCTTTATCAGACCAGGCTTAATTTGGAAGAGGTGACAGGAGAGAAAAAGAGCATGTCAAAGCTCATGGCAGCTCATGTTCCTTAGTGTTGCTCCACCACCATCATCTCACAGGTCTGACCTCCAGCAACCATCAGGGGAGTGCTTTGGCAGAGAGCTCTGGTACTATCACAGTTTCCTTCCTCTAAAATAAAGATATTTTCTTCATTCCCACAGTTCTCTGTTAGGGACTGTTTTCCAGACATAGCCCTGTCTTTGCAATAGGAGGAGTTTTGGAGGTTTTTTTTTTTCTTTTTTCCTTCAGAACAGAATTTAAATCAGATGCATTCTCTGTCTAAGCTTTTGGCTGCCTCAGATCCACAACCCACATGCCTGGACCTAAAATATGTCAGATTTCCCCCAGATGTGTCCCTCTTTTCAGGGCTTTGGCCATGAGCCTGAGGTTTTTGGATATATAGTGATCCCAAGGCAAATGGCAGCTTCATGGGCACAGTGTGTGAGCTGCTTTTCCAACATCCATGGATATGGAGGATCTGTGCATGCAGGGTATCCAGTGCTGTTCAGGAAGGTCTCCTGAGCTGAGACAGCTCTGCTGTCACTTGCAAACAGCTCTTGGATTCCTGGCATGCAGGGACCCTGTGGGACTATGGATGCCTCACCTGAATGCCAGAAGCTCCTGAGAGCACAATCAGAGGATATGGCACAGGAAGATACTGGCATAAAACCCACAAATCATGAGTAGAGTGTTACCAGTCACCACAGGAATGCACTTGAGGTCCAGGCAGAACCCCTTTGGATGTAATTCTTTCCTTGTGGTGCCCAGCTGGCTGATCCATCCATAGCTGAACAGAAGAGGGATGATGCAACAGACTTGACTGTAATAAATCCTGAATATATTTTGGAATATATCTTAAAAAGTTAATTTACTTAAAGTTAAGGTAAAAAAAGAAGGTTTGATTTCAGAAGGACAAGAATCATAAAATTGGTTTAGTGATGTCAGGTATACTGAAGAATCACGGAAGTTTTATAACCACAGAATAGCAGAATGTCCTCAACGGGAAGGGACCCACAAGGATCATGGAGGTCCAACTCCTGGCCCTGCACAGGACACCCCAACAATCCCACCATGTCCCTGAGAACATTGTCCAAACACTCCTTGAGCTCTGGCAGCCTTGGTGCTGTGCCCACTGCCCTGGGGAGCCTGTTCAGTGCCCAACCACCCTCTGGGGGAAGAACCTTTTCTTGATATCCAACCTAAACCTCCCCTGACACAGTTCCAGCCATTCCCTTGGGTCTGTCACTGGTCACCACAGAGCAGAGATCAGTGCCTGCCCCTCCTCTTCCCTTTTAAAGCCAAGAATTCAAGAATTTAGTATGCTTGTGTCAGATGAAATCACCAATCTTTATCCCAGAATAAAGCACATCTAAAATTACACATCTGTAAGCAAGTATTTTAAACAGATCTGTCCAACTGGATGTGGAACCATATAACTAGAGAATGGGAAATAAAGTAATTTTTATTTGAGAAGAGAGGACAAAGCAATCTTACAGGACTGTCAGTTTGGCCTTAATAACACTCAGGGCTGAATAAATTCTGAAGGAGAATGTAATTACAGACAAGAGTGGTAAATGAAACCTGGAATAAAATTGAGTTTTTACCACAAGCAGTTCAGACTTACGTGAGTGGTTCTTTGATGAAATAACTGATGTATAGGCAAGGGAAAAATGATGGTGAATTTTAATTCAACATTTGACACGATGCCACAAGCTTAACTGGAAAAGGTAAATGTTACTTAGGAGATAAAAGAAGGTGAAGTAGGTATGCAACCAGTTATTGGGCACAGGAGTAAGTAATAATGTCCAAGGTGAAGCACTGGGCTTGGGTAAAATCAGTATTTAAGTTCCTCGTGGGGTTATTTTTTTGTAATGACTTTGAATAAAATTTAGGAAATGTGGAAATGTTCATGAGAAAGCACCATCAATAAGTGTGTGGGGCAGAATAACATGTAGAGGAGGAAATGGTGAATTTGAGGAGTGAAATCAAAGACATGTCTTGAAATTACCTATTGCCAGCTCAGGCTCTTCAATCCCAATGACAAGAATTCCCTCTCTGAGTTGGAAAATAATTGTTGAAACAACAAAAGAGGAGAATAACTTGGGGTAACATTGACCTCCTTCCTAAGCTTGTTGCTTACCCTGAACGCTGACAGGCAGGACTGAAGTTCACTTTTGGGCACACAAATGGTACAAGCCCTGTATCTCATTTAAATGCTCAGAGTAGGGCTGAAGAAGGGCAGACCTACTTAATAAAGCACCAAAATAGTCATAGAAATGGAAGTTAAATTTAGTTAACTTGCCAGTCTTGCTACTTCTTGAGTCTTCTCTGAATCACAGACTGGGTCAGGTTGGGAGGGACCACGGTGGGGCATCTGGTGCCACCTCCCTGCTCCAACAGGGTCATCCCAGAGCACATGGCACAGGATTGTGCCCAGGTTGTTCTTGAATATCCCCAGGGAGGGAGACTCCACACCCTCTCTGGGCAATCTGTTCAGGGCTCGGTCACTGCACAGCAAAGAAGTTCTTCCTCATGTCCAGCTGGAACTTCCTGGGCATCAGTTCCTGCCCGTGGCCTCTTGTGCCATTGCTGGGCACCCCCGAGCAGAGCCTGGTCCATCCTCTGCCCCCTCCCTGCAGATACTTTTAATTTACCAAGTATCTTTTACCCTAAGGTCTTGGAGCCAGGTTCACAAATATTTCCTAATGGGACTGAACTGCCAGACCAGTGGTTTTCCACTGCTTTTGCATTGCAGAATTCCCAGTAGACAATCCCTCATGGTCGGTCTAGACCTACTAAGACATTGTTTTTCTCATCATCTTTCACAAAACTTTTATACTTGTGGTCCCTGAAACACCCAGGAAGCTGCAACCTGTGAGGCTGGAGCTCATGGGATAGGGGGACACAAAAATTTTTGGACATACCTGCTACTCAAATCCTTCTGGAATGGGGGATTTAGACAGACAATGCAGAATCCACCATTTGGAGAAAATGAAAAGTTTATTGGTGCTTTTATTAAAGGAAATAATCTCTATTATACATTATTATAAATATTTATAAATATTCTGTGGGATTTAAGACCCACACAAATAAATAAATAAATATTGCAACATAAATAATAATGCTTTCTTACCAGCTGGTGATTGCCAGCATTTCCATTGAAGAATTAATTCTTTTGATATTTTGATACAGTTGTCTATAGCTACAAATACATTTTTTTTAATGCAAAATCCACTGTGTATTCAGTCTTAGCTTAGGCACTAAATCCCCTGGCTACTAAGAGAGTGAGCAACCTGCTTACTTTGTTCTAATGTATGGATATAGAGATGGTGTAGAGATTAAACCCCACATTTCTCATCAAAGTTTGATATGGACAGAGATTCAAATTGTTGTAGGTCCATTGTCTTGGAGTCCCAGAGAGCCTGTGGAGCTTCCAACAATTTATGCAAAAGGCAAACTTTGCTGTTGTACTTGAAGTCCAGAGTTTTCAAGGAGCAAAAGCCAAGAACAGAAATCAAGTAAAGTTATTAAATAAAATCACACCTCTGCACTGTACAACAGACAGCAAGGTAAAAAGTCTTGCTGCATTTTGAATAAGCAAGAAAAAGCACAACTCTCCACCCACCTGCAATTCTCCTGAATTCCTTAGAATCACTCATTTCATTCAGAAATTAATCAAAACCATGATGAGACAGAACTCTTAGTCTAATCTTAATCATCTGGCTTGTCCTGTGCTCCCTAGAATTTACATGAATTAGGAATCACTCTAGATAGGAAAACTATTCTAAGAGTAGTATCAGGACCTGTGACTTTTCTAACATGAGTTGAATGTTATAGATAAAGAGATATCATGTATTTATACATATATATGGAGGGGAAAAGAGAATATTTAAATGCTGTCAGCAGGACAGACCCTGTGCTAAATCCAGAAAAATTCCAATGAACACAGGAGGGCCTTATTTTGATTTTGTTGCACTGATGTAACTCCAGTGAATTGATTTCTGCACAGTTGCATCACAAATAACTTTCAAAGTAAATTTATCCATAACATAAATCAATCTAGGGAAAAAGTTCTGTAAATGAGAGATCTCTTGATTAATGGTAATTTCGCTCTTACAAATATAAAGCATCTAATATCTGCTCAGAACTGAATAGAAACATGGATGCTAATTAGATGCTCCTTTCTAAATACATACCTAATTTTCACTTATTAGATGAGAGTCTTCATTATAGTGAAACTATTAACAGTTTGACACTTACAAGGCATAAATTTTTGGATTCTTTTTCCCCCTGTGTAGTTCAGCAGTATGCAAAACAAACCATCTTGACACACACTATTGATTATTAGTAATCCTAGTACTTCTCTCTAGGTTGGAAAGATGCAAAACTAATGATCTTTACATTATTTTTCCACATTGTGATGCCAGAATTCAGTGAATGTAGAACTGTGACAGAGAAGCACTTGACAGACAGTGAGACTCTTCTCTTTTTTTCCCAAACCTCAGCTTTGATTCAGAAAGTGTCCAGAATTGCTCTGTTTACACAAGACCATTTAATCCTGTCCTGTCCTTCTGTCACTTGCTAGTTTTCCACATGTGGTGCTCTTATAACAGCAGAGTGGTCATTTTTTGACTCATAGGGGCATGAAAAGAGACTGAAGCTCCAACTTAAAAGCTAAAAACATAGAATGGTTGGGTTGGAAGGGACCTTAAAGATCATCCAGTTCCAAGTCCCTGCCATGGGCAGGGACACCTTCCACTAGCCCAGGTTGCTCAGAGCCCCATCCAACCTGGCCTTCAACACTTCCAGGAATGGGGCAGCCACAGCTTCTCTGGGCAACCTGTGCCAGGGCCTCCCCACCCTCCCAGGGAAGAATTTCTTCCTAATATCCAATCTAAACATGATCCCTGTCAGTTTGGAGCCATTCCCCCTTGTCCTGTCACTACACTTCCTGATGAAGAACTTACTCAGAAGGAAAATCCTTCTCTGGCTTCCTTGTAGGCCCCTTTAGATAATGTATATATTACATATATAATAGTTTTTATATAATAATATAACACACTACCAGAGAGTTTGTCTGCTGTGTTTGAACACTCAGGGACAGTGCAATAAGAGGATTCCCTGTCTCTGTTGGAATGTCAGATGTTCCAGGTCTCTTCCCAGTTACATCAGGAACATAATATCAGTTCATTCAAGGGATTTCTTTTTTCTTCATTGCTGGAAAGTTAAGGTGATTAGGATCCTAAAAGGTTTGATTTCTATTATTCTTTTAAAAAATATATCTTTTCAGTCCACAGAGCTCTGGCTGGAAAAGTTCAACTTGCTTTGTCAGTACTGTGTCATCTCTGAGTACAAAATTTGAAATATAAGGAACTTTTCCCGATGTTTCCCATTGGACATTCAGACTGAGAGTGTGTCAGACAGTTCCCTTTGCCCCTGTCCTCACTTTGCAGGCTCCGGGGTCACAGTTATCTGGTGATGTAGAACCGGGGGCTCGGGTACCTCCGAGCGTCCATCATGGCATGGGGGTCATCGGGGTTCACCACGTCGTTCTGGTTGATCCTCACGGGTTCCCTGGGCACGTGGGAGAAGTCTGCTTCCTGCTGCAGGGCAGAGCCAAGCCCAGAGGTCTTCCTCTGCGGGACCAGGACCTGGTGAGGATCCGTCGGATCCATGTCTGCACTCCTGGTGTTCCTGTGGGGCTTGGGGGTGTTGAAGCGGAACAACGGGATTTCGTTTCTCCTGGATAAAAACTGGGAGTATGGTGGCGGGTTCGTGCCGGGGAAAAAAGCTTGCTTAACTCTGCCTAAGCTCACCAGGAAGTTGTGTTTGGGAGATTGGTACACGTCGTATCCGTTCTCCAGCGTCCTGTGGTTGAACACACAGTCCTCTTGGCTGAAGTAATGCTGAGGGGAAAAAACGTGACACCTGTGAGCAGAGGGGTTTGGCACAAATTAAAGAGGGAAAGAGGGATGAGATCTTGCTTTCTAATCTCCCAGGTCTGTAACTGAGACAACTCAGTAGATCTGAGATATATGCCAATGTTTTCAGCAATGGTATTTTAATGATAACATTGTTTTCTTTTGGAGGGTCCCAACCCGTGGCTCTATGCTACATCAGGAATTCTGACTGGTCCATCACTGCATCTCATTTTGCCCTAGTTTACCCAAGCAGGATCTCAGATGATTTTGGTCAGCTCTACAACTCAGTACAATCAAAGAGGAAAGGAAAGTATTACCTAAGTGGCACACCCTCTCTTAAATCTGCACCTACACATGTTGTCCCTGCCTGGGCAGCACAGCAGCAGGCTGCACCTGCCCTTCAGCCTTGAGGCTTAGCAGAGGTCACTCACCGAGCCAAATATGTTTCCTTTCATGTCCATGCATAGGTAACGTCCACTCTTCACCCCTGTGATTATTACTGAGCCAGCACCCTCAGACTTGATCATAAGGGCACCTGTTTAGAAGAACGAAGATGTCAAATCCAAGATCCAGTTTGACCCTGCACCACTGCCTTACAGATCCACAGGTGCTCTGGCTGGAAGTGCCCTGTGGGAGTCCAAACCAACCTCCCACATGACTTGGGGTGTTGTCCACCCTAGATCAGGTCAGCTGTGGCTTTGGAAAGCTCCCAGGATGGAGACCACCTCTCCAGGTGCCCTGTTCCAATGTTGTGCTAACTAACCTCCCAAAGACAACTCTTTTCTCTGAAGTCCTAGATCACAGTCTGGGGACACTGCCCTTAGTTCTGTCCTTGGCAGTTTGTCTCCCCGTCTCTGTGACTGCCCTGTGGTGTTTTTGCTGGTGTGCCCAGCAATGGCACAAGAGGCCACGGGCAGGAACTGATGCCCAGGAAGTTCCAGCTGGACATGAGGAAGAACTTCTTTACTGTGCAGTGACTGAGCACTGAACAGATTGCCCAGAGAGGGTGTGGAGTCTCCCTCACTGGGGATATTCCAGAACTGTCTGGGCACAATCCTGTGCCATGTGCTCTGGGATGACCCTGCTGGAGCAGGGAGGTGGGACCAGATGACCCACTGTGGTCCCTTCCAAACTTACTGGGGGTTTTTGCCACCCCAGGGCAGAACTTTGCAGAACTTCCCTTCTGCCTGGTGTCTCAGTGGTGCTGTGGTGACCTGGCAGCAGTTCAGTCACCCTCCCTTTCATAACCCCTTCTGTTGTCTGATTTCAAATTCCAAATTTTGGTGTTCTTGTTTCATGGCAGATATGAGAAAACATGACAATTTCCTGCCTGTTGTTCTCTAAAATCCCACACTGGTTCTTGACTAACATACCTAAAATGAGTTTTATAAAATCTTTAAATATGCAGGAAGAATAACAAGACAGTGCAAGTGTTCCTGCAAGTGTTTCCTTAGCAATTCCTTAAAAAAATAGAACATGATCCTTTTTTTCTCCTTGAATAAATTATAACTTTATCCTTATATGTGCTGCAAATATATTATGCAAAAACACTGTTCTATGTGCTTAGATTTTTAATTGAGTGTGTAAAGAAGATACTATAATAATAAGAATAACTTAACTTTATGTTGCCTACCTACTTGTGATTTGAGTGCTGCTAAGACAGAAGTACTTTTGAAATGCTATAAAAGAACACCAAGTCTTAAAAAAACCACCATTTTTCTACTAACTAAAGAGTTTGGGTCAAGTATTTAGCAAAGGAAGAAATTTAGTAAATTATTCTATGTGTAAATAGAATAATAAAATAAGCAATAAGCATATAATAAAATACACAGTAAGTATTTAATAAAATAAACTGTGAGGACACAATTTGAGAACCTTTTAGTTATACTAGAGAATAGTTATTTCTCATGAACCCCAAAGGCTTAGCACTTCTTTTATGGCCTTTCCTAGTTTTCCCCTTTTTAACTGACCTCTGTATACCCATGTTCTATCCACATTCAGAGTTAGTTTTGTAGTTATCAGCCTTGTACCCCAAAACACAGATTTTAGGACTGCTATCAGTTTTCCAGCACTGGTGTTCCTTCAGTGCAGTTCCTTTGGGAATACTGTCACCACAATGGGAAGCAGCTGTTTGGGGAATGTCATCCCCAACCTCTGATAGGAACTCCCACAAGAAGCTCTGGGTAAAATCATGAAGTGAAGGATAATTCAGGTAGTTTTTGCTTGCAGAGGAAGCAAAGGACTTTACTGAAATTCCCCATCCACTACATTTCTTCGGAGTGATTTTATTTTTTAAACAAAAGGAGGATTATAATTATGCTTGTTTTCCATCCCGTACCCATGCTTGTCAGCCTGCCTAAGGAGAACAGGGGATTTTTTTATAGGTAGTGAGAAACTAAAACTGTTGTCATCCCTCCCCTGCTCCCATGAAGGCTGAGGATCCATAGGAAGCTACTCACTGTAGATGGTTTGGTGAGGGGCACCATCAATGTAGCCGTCGGCATTGATTTGGAGGTGGAAGCTGTTCCTCTCCGTGTCCGTGTAGAGGTGCATTAGGCAGTCTCCATTCCCCCAGCTGGGATTCAGCAGTGGAGAGGAGTTGGGGAAGGCAAAGGTAGCCTTCAGGCTGCAGAGTACCAGGAGCAGGGAGCTGCAGGGTGCCATGGATCGCCTTTCCATGGTCGGTCGGGATCTGCAGCTGGATTCGCCTCCACGCTCCTTGCTCGCCCTTGTGCTGGAGTGTGGATCCTCAGATAGGTTCCCTTCTTCTCTGCAGAGGCTTATAAAGGGCAGCAAAATGACATCACACAGGAAAACCTTCTCCACATCCTTGATTTTTGGCAAAGCAACATTTTAAGTGTCCCGAAACCTCAAGGGAAGGATCTCTGGCTAAGGTGTGGGGGGGAAAAAATGTAAGGTTACTAAAGACAGCTCACAAAAGCTAATCATATGTTCAAATGTTATCTACAACCCTGTGACATCTGAAAGCTTCCCACGCCCCTACTGTTGGATCCAGGAAGGGCAATCCACTGCACTTGAACTGAAGGGAATGACCCTTCGGACCTGAATTATCTTTCTTTTTTTGCAGGCATGTTTATTCAGATTCCCACCTCCCCTCAGAGTTTCTAAACTGCATTCTGATCTAGCAAACACATTGAATAGAGCTGAAATTTTGTTGCAAATATATGAAAAGCTCGTATTAGGTTGCCCTGGGCCTGATCCCTCCTTAATTATGGTGTAAATTCCACACCAAGCGTGTTGGGATGATATTTGTGTCACTGCATTTAAGCAAAGGGAACTTGATATGAGCACACAACCCACTTCAAATAAACTTTTATTCCCTTTTATATCTCCTGTTTCATTTTGAGCCACCTAAATATCTGAAGTTGGCCAAACAGCTGAAAATTATGTGTAATACACTTAAAAACTGGATGTTTGTTCCTGCATTGCACATCTGGCTGGCAGTTTTACAGTCTTACAGGTTTGCTTGGGCAGTAGTTATGGGGTCTGAATCAAACCTGAAATCACTCATATAGGCACATTTTTGGTATTCCAGGTACAACAGGCAAGCGTGGAGGAGCTACAAAGGGACATAGAATATCCTGAGTTGGAAGGGACCAAGCTAAAAAGTAATAAGCGGATAGTGGTGTAAAAAATGTTCCAAGATACAAGCCCTGCTTCTCAATTGTCCTGCCAATGATCTGTGTCTTTGCAAACAAATCTGCTTTAAAAACAAACGTGGTTCTATTTATTGTATGAAAATGCTGTGCTGATGGGACACTGTATACGGGGAATCATAGGAGGAACGGGTTCTGTAACGAGACTGTGTTAAGATTCCTTTCAAAAATTAATATAAAACTGAGGAGCACCAAACAATAAATGAATAATTTTCTTTGATGAAGCCCAAGGATTTTAATTGTAGCAGTGTTAGTTTTGGTTACAGTCTCTAGTTGGACACAGCATGAAAAATCCTGAGTTTCATTAACAAGCCGTGGAGCGGTGCCATCAGCACATAATGGATTGATAACATCAGGGGATTGATACAACTGTAACCCAGTGCAAAAGTGAATCTCTCTTTTTTTTTTTTTAAATTGTTTAAAATTAGCAAAAGCCTGCCAAATCCTTCTGCCACACCTGTGTAAATCCAGAGGCTTGCATCAGTGTATATTCACCTGTGTAAATGACAGCACTTTTTAGCCAAAGTGTATAAGGGTCAGGTCTTAAACTGAGCAGCCTGACAAAGCTGTCTTCCCTGACAGCTCATCCAGGCTACAGATATTTTACTGGTTATAATGTCTGAAAGGCTTTAATTTAAAAGATAGCTGTGAAGGAAAGGAGAGTTATCTTTTTCTTCTCTTTTTAAAGGTGTTATCTCTATTTATTGTTGAAATTATCCACCCATACTTTTTACTCTGATATTAAAACAAGTGTTGGAGATTTTTGTTGTTTTGCTTTCCATGGTTTTATTTTTCCCCCTTTATTTAGACTCCTATGGAAATGTGGATATGGATTCAGGAGCAATTGCAAAAGCTTCTGCCAGAGGTGCTTAGAGAATAGTGTGTCCTCTTGGAATATTTCGTTATTCTTTGGTGGATGCTGTTTTTCTGGTTTGATATTTCATACTCACCATGACACTTTCCTGGACTTGCCAGCATGCTCTGATCTGATCTCCCTCTGGTGTCTTGATGGCAGAGGAAACGTTCTCACATATTTAAAAAATTGATTCAACCTCATTTAAACACACGTCAGTTGTGAGCAGCTGTTTCTATATATGTCAAAGATGTAAAGATTACTTTTGCATGCTTAAACTGTTGAGCACTTTCAAAAGTTTCCCACAGGGTCAACAAAACTCCAGATTTTCCTAAGTTCTGTTTAAGATGCTGGGCTAAAGTGAATTTATTCAAATCTCTGCTTGTGAGAATGATAATGCAAATTTTGCTTTTTCGTGGACTTTTGGTTTGTTTTGTTTTAAACCTACAAATGCCCACTGCATGTGTTTGGGGGTTTGTGTGGATTTTTTTAACAATGCATTTCTTTTTTATCTCCAGCTAATCCATTTATTCTTTCTGTTGGTATTTTACTTATCTTCTCCTACACATTCAGCTGTTGATGGAGTAACCAGGTGTATGAAAGCTTGTTTACTTCTCCAGCTCAGCCTGTTAGTCTAAGAGAAGTGATGGCAGCCTTTTTTTGTCTTGCATTGTTATGCTGATGCATCAGTAATAATATTTCTGCAACTTTTACCACATATAGTGATATTGCTTTTTCAGGTTTCTATATTGTTCTGTGATGTTTGATGAATTGAGATGGCTTTTCTCAGTTCTCAGCTGTAACACCTGTGATGCTCATACTTTGCTGGTGTGCTCATTTAACTGCAAATTATATCCAAAACTGTGCACAGAAGGCAGCAGCTTGGGGTCTGACTTTCCTCCATTTTGACTGCTTTGTGTTTCAGCTCTAGCTCATTTTTCAATCAAAACTTACCATCTCAGATCCGTAAAACCCCCATTTCAGCAACTGTGTGTCATCCCTTGTGCTGCTGCAAGGGAAGTAACTCCTTAATTTCATTGCTTATCACTTTAAATCAGCTGCAGAGGACTTACAAGGGAAAGGCAAGCTTTTTGTCACAACAAATTTAAGATACTACAAGTGACTTGCTCTCAGTTACTTTTTGCAGACCCCCTGGAAGTAGTTTGTGGACCATCAGAAATTTGCAGGTTAATAAAAAGGAGTTTTCTACTCAGCATTCCAGGATCCTCCTACGAGTAAAATCACACGTTCCCTCGCAGTGCTGGACTACCTTTCATCATGTAGGAGCACCTGTAGCACTCTTGCTTAATAAAACATATTGCTTTATATTTAAACAGGTGTGTGGTTTGCCCTTTTGCAGAATTCTGTGCTGAGTGTCTGTGCTGGCTTCAGGAAGCTTCAAAGATCACAAGGCAGTTTGGGTTGACAGATTTGAAACTGCCTCTGCCTCTAATAATTTTCTTTGCGTCACATCTCTCCAAAAGCGATCACAGAAATCAGGGGCCCTTCCCTCTGCCTCCCCTTCCTTAAAATCACTGTGACAAGTGGCTCTGGGACAATCACATCTGCAGGGTTGGAAGCACAAGGGTGGAGTGCCTCTCCAGAAGTTATTCTAGGAATAATGATGCACTAAGCCAAGGGTATGTAGAGTGGATGCTCTGTGTGTGTGTGTGTGTGTGTGTGTGTGCACAAGCCTTTGCCACAGACTTTACCCGGTGTTGTTAAACACATCCTGAGTGACCTTATTTGGATGTCCCATTCTTGTCACACTGCCCACGACTAAAGAAAACATCCTGGCTAAGTTCACCTACGTGAAACAAATGAGGTAAGCACAGCCCACTGGGTTGGCGACCACAGGGTGTATGAGCAGCTGCTGCAATGTGCTTGCTCTGAGGAACAGAAATGAAGGGCCTCATTCCTCCTCCAGCTGAAATCCTTGGCAGAGCTCCCAGTCAAAGCTGAACCAGTCCCTAAAAGGTTTTGTTTTCGGAACACAGAGTGTTTCTGACATTTTAAGGGGTCTGAATTTTCTTAGGTATTGTGGAAGAGAGAGTGGTTGCAATCTGTGAGGAGAGCTGCTGATACCCTCGAGTTCGGAAAATCGTAGAATGGCCTGAGTTGAAAGGGACCTTAAAGATCATCTCATTCCAACCCCCCTACCATGGGCAAGGACACCTTCCACTATCCCAGGTTGCTCAGAGCCCCATCCAACCTGCCCTTCAACACTTCCAGGGATGGGGCAGCCACAGCTTCTCTGGGCAACCTGTGCCAGGGCCTCCCCAGCCTCCCAGGGAAGAATTTCTTCCTGATATCCAATCTAAACCTCCTCTCTGTCAGTTTGGAGCCATTCCCCCTTGTCCTGTCACCACATGCTCTTGTGGTATCTCTCTGCATCTTTCCTGTAGGCTCCCTTTGGGTACTGGAAGGCCACAAAATGTTGTTTTTGATGAGGTGGCATGGAAGGGCTGAAGCTTCTCTGTGTAGATTCTGAAATGTACCCTGTGCTACAGTTTGTCTGTCACTGGCACACCCAGTTCTGCTCACCTGCCTGGCTAGGCAGTGTGTCTTACATGGGAAAGTGTGGTGTGCTTGCTTCCAGGTGCTAAGGAATCCCATGGACACAGATATACAACCTCAACAAGAAAGTCAGTTCAGTCATCCATCTCCTATTGTAATATACTGCAAGGTGGCTAAAAGCAGGCTGACTGACCATTTTATTTGAGGAAAACTCTTTGGTTTATGTAAAGTTTCCCATTTCCCAACATTGTTATCTCAGCTTGGACCAGCAACATCCAGGAGTTCCTTCTGACCTATTTCTCTGATACATGATATATGTGACTGCATTCATTGACAGCTTCCAATAAACTAATAGGATTATCTCCCCTGGTTAGGTAGAAAATGAGGGTAAATAATAAACCTTATTTTAACCTTGTTTTAAACCTATTCCAATCTCTCGGGTTCACATGTTTCACTTCAATCTGTCTCCCTGAAGAAGAGATAAAAAAAGGCTTAGGAAACTTTCAAAAGACAAAATATGCTGACAACACCATCATCACCCAAGGGCTCTTTTTCTGGGGGCAGGAATAACAGAGCATGTGACTGGTGTGATTAAAGCTGCATCAATGCAACTACAGGTGCTGCTCTTTAGCTCTGAGACTTATTTTTTTAATGAGATCTCTTTGAAACTAAAACTTGATCATAGAAACATTTTCTCTGTGAGTTTTAAGAGTAATTTTTTAACCTTAAAACCTAAACAGCAAATGAAGAAAACTTCTGACTGAACCAAGCATTGTACTTGTGCCCAGTACTTCTAATGCAAGGAAAGTAGAAAGATTTCCTAAGCTACTACAAGCCCAATATGTGTTTCTGGACTCCTTTAAAGCAACATGGAGATCAAGCTTTGCAAGGGACAGGGCAAGATAACTAATAGAAACTTCATTTTTTCACCTAAACTGTGTTAGCTCATCTTTGCTCAGAAGCTGGCTTCTGTTTGTTGAGGTGTTTCTGTGGTGGGGGCACCTGGAACAAATAGATTAGGATCTATTAGATTGGATGGAAGTCTGGCAAAGATATGTCTTGAACTCTGTCTCTGATTTGGGTTTCTCAGGTAGATTTGCAGCTACAATATTTTTTTGGTGTATTGTAGGCACAGCAGCTCTTCACGTTGCTTTCTCAGCCTGTCACGTTGCTTGGCAAGGAGGAGCTTGAGTGTCACATTGTGCCCTGGATGCACAGGTTCATCAGCTGCTGGGACACTGATCCTGCACCTGGGCCCTGCTGATCTTTGGCCATTTTCACAGCTGTCACAAGCTGGTGCCACACCAGGACTGATTGAGAAACACATTCCCTTTCAAATAAGTCAAACAGACTGTTCTTGTCATTTTTATGAAGTTCTGGACTCTCATCAAACTGCCCAATTTTCCAAAAGCAAAGATTTCCTCACTGACAATTTTTAAAAAACTTAGAAGTGCAACTTAACACTTTTCTTTTTTTTTTTTAATTAAAAAAAAATAAATTCTTCTTTATTATCTTTTCCATTATCCCAAATTATCTTTTCCATTATCCCTTCTTACATACCAGTGGCCAGTTAGTCCATCTGCCTACCCTGAACATGACTATGTCTCTTTGACACTGGTGTCACTTCTTCAACCCTTGCTCCATAATTGATTCATTCCCCAGTCTTCACTTCTGGTAAAAAAATTGGAAATTAATTCAAGTTAACACCTTCTTGACCATCTGATGACCAGCTCAACATAGACTGAGGTGCAAAATGCAAACATACAGAAGAAATTTCATACAGAAGAAATTCCACAGTCACCCAGCTGGCCTGTAGACCTGCATGTTGATTGCTATAGGTGTGTAGGAAATAAATCCTACTTGAGATTAACTTTTTCTTCTTTAAAATCTGCAACTTTCTTTTTGGAATGTGCAAAAACAGTGCCTGCAGAGTTGCTCAAGGTTTACAGAACGTGGCACCCATGCATGCCCCACACGCGTCCCCTTTCCCACAGTTTCTATTCCTGTAGTTGTTGCCTTTGCAAAATCAGCATTATCATAGAATCACAGAGTGGTTTGGGTTGGAAGGGAACTTAGAGGTCATCTGGTTACAACCCCGTACCCAGGGCAGGGACACCTTCCATTATCCCAGGTTGCTCAGAGCCCCATCCAACCTGGCCTTCAACACTTCCAGGGATGGGGCAGCCACAATTTCTCTGGGTAACCTGTGCCAGGGCCTCACCACACTCCTAGGGAAGAATTTATTCCTGATATCCAATCTAAACCTACTCTCTGTCAGTTTGAAGCCATTCCCCCTTGTTGTGTTTTGCCCCTGTGGTGAATGCAAGCTGGCTTGTCCCTCACGGGATAACTGAGGTAGTTAAAGTGCTATTGATCTCACTGAGTTAAACCTAGGCTAGTTATCATAACTCCCTTTTTGCATCATTTTGCTTTATTGCCTCTTCAATAAATTCATGTTGGACCAGTGAGTCCTGAGCCCAGGTCACAGAGCAACCCCAGAAAAAAAAACAAACAGGCTCTAATCACCTGGAATGACTCAGGATGGATCAGTTCTCATTTAATTAAAAAAAAAAAAAAAAGAGATGTTCTTCTCCAAACAGCCCAGAGACAAACGTAATTATAAGCTCTGTTGTTTTATCCATCATCGCTGCTGATTGCTCGTTTGACGTAAGTTGGTATGGTCACATTGTCCTTGGAGAAGCTACTCCAGAGCTGTGAGCTATGGGCCATGAAATCACAAGCCCATAATAAATTTGTGAATTGCAAACAGTTGATTTAGGGGACAAAAAATTTTGTCCTAACCAAGGCATTTTCGTCCACACCCTGTGACAAAAAACAGTCAGCAGTAATATGCATGCGTGAGATTCAGGATTGAATAATATGTTCAAATCTCATGATCCAAGGACACAGCTTGTTCAGCTCATCTGGACTTATTGGCCCCTTGGATTTTGGCCAAACACTTTTCAGTAGACTATGGCTTCCAAAACAAACATGCTTTTGGATTGAGCTGGATGCAGAGCTTGGCTGGAGAGGGAAAAAAAAAGAAATCTCTGCTTGTGGCTGCATACTTGGTTGTTTGTTTTTATGATTTTTTTTCCCAGTGACAGCTATTCCCTCAGCCAGGATTGGTCACTGCAGTGAACTGCAATTCCAGTTTGCATTACATGTATTAAACCTAGAGATTCCTACGCTGTTTATCTGAGCTTCAGTCTCCTCCTCAGTTACCCAACAGCTGGAAGAGATTCTTACTTCCTCCTTTACTCTCAGGTTCTGACAAGGGAACCAAATGTCCTCTTGACTTCTGCTGAGTCACTGTGATTCCAAACATGAGGCACAAGAGCTTGCAGTTGGGTCATTTTTCCAAGGAACGAAGTAATCTGTAGTTAAATAACTTGGTCCTAAGTGTCTCCTTCATTGCTTAAACCAATGCAGAGCAGGGTGGCTTCAGAAAACGCCAAAAGTAAAACAAACAAACAAACAAAATAAACAACAACAACAAAAAAAACTAATGCAGAAGAGACTTGGGGCTGTTTATTTTCTTTTATAAGCATATCTTAAGTTAGATGGCAAATACTGACCAGCACTCTTAATCTGAGAGCTCTTTAGATCACGGCCTCCAAATGTCTGAAAAGGTAATGAATATCCACTGCTTTCCTTAGGAACAGTGGGAATGGGATTGGGCATTGCTAAGCTCCATGGGGACCAGACAGTTTCACAATATTTTAATTTGTTTGCAAATCGCTTAATGCAATCCAGACAACTGCCTCACCCGATTGTCATGCTCTGCCTTAAATGAATGTCTGGCTGTTCCCTGGAGAGGCTGGAGGGGGAATCCCTGGGTTACACACTCTGCCTTTGCCATTCCTTGCCTTCTGGGTCTCTTTATTAAGAGCACTACTTACTTCTTAGTAAGGAAGACTATCAATGCAACCATTAAATAAAACAATGGCATCCTGGGTTGCACTGGCAAAAACACATCCAACAACTTGAAGGATGTGTTAATTTCCCCTTTGGCAGAAAATGCCCCCACATCAGACACGCATTAGAAAACGTGTCTAATTTTGAGGTCCATTTGCAAGAGAGATTTAAGAAGTAAGAGCAAGTCCAGATTGGTCATAGGATGTACAGGGAGAGGCTGCTGGATTAGGGTTTGTTCATCCTGGGGGAGATGAGGAGGCAAATCTGGATGCAGTTACAGAACCCCTGTGGGAACCTTTTCCTAGAGGAAAAGGTCTTTCTCCTCCAGTTCCAAAATAAGATTAATGGTGAAAATTCACATTAGCCTCTCCCTAATATTGCCAGTTTCCAGGCAGACATGTTCATCTCCAGAGTTATGAGGATGTATCTCAATCCAGGAGGTCCCAGGTGAGGCTGGTCAGGGCCACTAAGGTCAAATAGTGACCTTGGGGCTCCAGCAGCAGCCCCTGCCAAGCCAGAGCTGGGATCAGGAGAGACTTGCTGTCGAGGGATGAGATTGATGTGGGGCACCTGTGGGATTTTATGGGGTGTACAGCTGCAATGGAAAGAGCAAAGTGGCAAGGGAGCGACTTAGGGCTGGGTTTGGGCCCCTTCTCAGCCCCAGGGGCTGGGTGGGCCTGGGGGGAAACAGGCAGATGGCTGCAAGGCTGGGGTTAGCTGGCTTACAGCAGAGCCAGTCCCTTTTCCTGACTGGGAGAAGCTGGGGACAGGCATCCCAGAGCTGCTGGACACCCTGTGACATCCATACTGAGACCTCCCATGCGCAACAACAAGTTCCAATAAGGACAAAAAGATCCAAGAGTCAATTGGGTCCTCAGATCCCCATGAGATTTCAATGATGCATCCCACCCCTTTCTCCCACTCATAGGATCAGCGTTGGGATCCAGCACAGAAAATCACAGAGACTTTCTTGGAGGCCTGGATCAAACACACTGAGCAAGCCTGAACCTTAAATGTCAGGTGACACTTATGGACATAATGTACAGTGGTCTCAGACTGTGTTGGCCTGTTCGTTCCCATTTTTAAAAGAATTAGCAGTGTCTCACATAACTGTCATGTAAACTAGAAGGATTTCTTCCTTTTCCTACAATACAGAAAATAAGGACCTATTAAATAAAATTTGATGTTTTCCACCATAAACTTTATTGATCTAAAAAGGAAATGAGTGAAAATTACAGAAAATCAAAATATTTTCACATATCGTTTTTCTGATGTACCTGTACAACTTACCTGAAAGGTTTTTGTTTGTTGTATTGTTTGGGCTGTTGTTTTGGGGTTTTGGTTTTAGGTTTCTTTGTTTGTGGGTTTTGTTTGGTTTTTGTTTGTTGATGTTTTGGTTTGGTTTGGTTTTTTCTGAATTGGAAGCCTATTTTTTTTTTTCCACTGAGGAAAGCTATGGCTATATTTTTTCATGAAACTCTGTAGCGTTTAGCTTCACGGACCAAAGCTATGCATGTGCAACTGATAAATCGTTTATTCGCGGGCTAACAAGCCCTTATAAACCTCCCGTGACATCCCGTATTTCCCCCGGTTCTTAGCGAGTCCTTCCACTGAGTATATGCTCTGTTGAGAACTGTCTCCAGGGGCTTGCTGTGGAGACTACATCTCCCATAGTTCCTTGGGATGTGTTCCTGTATAATGTTAACCCTTTCCCCACGAAACTCTGGTACCTGCTGCTCGCCTAGAAAAACTGTTAGCTCAGCAGTTGGTGGAGAATTGACACTACTGTGATGCTTTGGTTTTTGCTGGTGGGGTAAATCTCTGCTCAGTACATTTCTTAACAATATTCTTGTTTCTAACTGTGAGTGAACCCCGCGTGGTTTTGAATTTCGTTGTGTATTTCCTTTTCCCCAGAGTTGTGGTTTCCTCAGGTGGCACACTGCCCCCTGGCAGCCAGACCCCCGGAGCTCCTCATCCTTAAAAATATCTCTAGTAGTTAAGGAACTTCCCTGGTGCTGGAGCACCTCTGCTATGAAGAGAGGGTGGAGAACTGGGGTTGTTCAGCCTGGAGAAGAGAAGCTTTGGGGTGACCTAATGGTGGCCTTCCAGGACCTGAAGGGAGCCCACAAGGTAGATGGAGAGAAACTATTTCCAAGGTGTGGAGTGACAGGACAAGGGGGAACGACTTCAAACTGACAGACAGTAGGGTTAGATTGGATATTAGGAAGGAATTCTTCCCTGTGAGGGTTGAGAGGCCCTGGCACAGGTCACCCAGAGAAGCTGTGGCTGCCCCATCCCTGGAAGTGTCCAAGGCCAGGTTGGATGGGGCTCTGAGCAACCTGGGCTAGTGGAAGGTGTCCCTGCCCATGGCATGGGGTTAAAACAAGATGATCTTTTATGTCCCTTCCAAACTCCTCTGTGATTCTATGAACTGGAGACTGTATCATTTGTGATCACTTATGGTGCCACAGCACGATTTGTATTAATGCACTCAGTGAGGTAACAGGAAAAACAGGATTTCTTAACATGCTTTAAAATCTCTCTCTTCAGTGTAATTTAGAAAAAACTTGTGCTTTCTTCTTTCCCGTTCAAGGTGCTCCGTGCTGCTAAACAGTATTTCCATGGAATAATTTGGCTTGGGAAGGATCTTTAAATGCCATTTAGTCCAATCCCCCAACAATGAACAGGGACATTTGCAACTAGGAGCTGCTCAGAGCCCCATCCAGCCTGACCTGAAATGTTTCCAGGGATCAGGCATCTACAGGTGAAACCTGTGCCAGTGTTTCACCACTCTCACTGTAAAAAACTTGTTCCTTATACCTGGTCTGAATCAACCTTCTTTTAGTTTAAAACCGTTACTCTTTGTCCTATTGCAACAGGCCCTACTAAAAAATTTGTCCCCATCTTTCTCATAGACCCCAAATACTGAAAGGCCGCCCTCACGTCTCCCCAAAGCCTTCTCTTCTCCAGGCTGAACAATCCCAGCTCCCTCAGCCTTTCCTCACAGCAGAGCTGCTCCAGCCCTCTGATCATCTTGGTGTCCCTCCTCTGGATCTGCTCCAACAGGCCCATGCCTATGTCTTTTAAGTCATTCTGCCGTCGAGGCCTAGGCTCGGGTTTTATGTTTGCAAAATCCTTGGCAAACCTTCGAGTTGGAAAATTTGGAGTGAAAACCAAATAGTTTTCCTGAACCATCTACCTGCCTATTGTTACGAAAAGTTGCTTGTCAAGGAGAAACCTGAATCTCAAATACTGTGTGGTGGCTTCACAGTTAAAATTGTGACTTCCCTATATAATGGTGCAACAGATACCAACACAGTGAGGGGCCTGAAGCATTTAAAGAGTACCAGCCATGAGGGGGGAGTCTCCTTTCTCACTTGTGCCCAGGTCTGTGGTACAGAATCCATGCTTGATCTCTCACATCTTGCTGCTAAATGAACAAAATAACCACCAGAGGGCAATAATGATAGGAATAACAGCTGATTAAAAATGGCAGTAATCAGCCTTAGGAGGCCAGACTCTTTTTACCTGTCTCTAGCACCATAGTCATTAAATGGCCCTCAGATAGCAGAATAGAATCATAGAATTATAGAACAGTTTGGGTTGGAAGGGACCTGAAAGATCATCCAGTTCCAACCCCCTGCCATGGGCAGGGACACCTTCCACTAGCCCAGGTTGCTCAGAGCCCCATCCAACCTGGCTTTGAACACTTCCAGGGATGGGGCAGCCACAGCTTCTCTGGGCAACCTGTGCCAGGGCCTCCCCACCCTCCTAGGGAAGAATTTCTTCCTAATATCCAATCTAAACCTCCTCTCTGTCAGTTTGAAGCCATTGCCCCTTGTCCTGTGACTCCAGACCCTTGGAAATAGTCTCTCCCCATCTACCTTGTGGGCTCCCTTCAGGTCCTGGAAGGCCACCATTAGGTCACCCCAAAGCTTCTCTCCTCCAGGCTGAACAATCCCAACTCTCTCAGCCTTTCCTCACAGCAGAGCTTCTCCATCCTTCTGATCATCTTGGTGTCCCTCGCTCCAGCAGCTCCATGTCCTTGCTGTGCTGGGCCCCCAGAGCTGGAGGCAGCACTGCAGGGGGGTCTCCCCAGAGTGGGGCAGACGGTCAGAATCCCCCCTCCCCTGCTGCCCACACTGCTTTGGGTGCAGCCCAGGGCACGGGGGGTTTCTGGGTGCCAGCACTGATGCTGCCCTTTGCCCTGAACGTGGTTAATACAGAATCTCTGTAATCAAGGAAAAAACCCGAATATTAAGAGGGACATAGAGTCAAAACACTACCAAAAATGTATAAAGTTTTATTTTAGGAATACATTAAACTATTGTGCACAGCACATACATATAAAAATAGAAGCAATTTCACAAACAATTGATTGGACAGTTTCGTGTTTCTTGCAAATTTACAGTCTCAGTTGTGAGTCCATATTGATTCAGAATATGAGGTATATTTTAGTGAAAAAAAAGTAATCTGAGAACTTTGGCACCATTTTACTGTGCAAAATAAATTCTTGGAATTGAAATAGTTAGTGAGGTATACAAATATTACTCTGCTTTTCCACTGTGTGTGTATCTGTGCCTCTGCACATTTGGGAAAAATACAGTTATTTAAGAACATGACTCAGTTCTAACGGGGGTGGATTAAGTCTGAAATTGTTATTGGATTTGCCTAAGGAAGAAGAAACCTTGAAAACAGGTATCAGCTCCACAGGAGAATCCCATGTGGAAAATATGGGCATGACAGGCTGGTGTGGGGCATTCACAGCAATGCTTTCAGAGCTGTAGCCCATGTCATGACCCCCCATTAATGCACACTGAGATGAGATGTGCGTTGCAGTTCCTAATTTGGCCCTGGTCTGGGAAATCCCTTCACTTTCATCAGTTTTCTTTATGTAGTCACCCATCCATGAAACTTTTCTTTGGAAGAAGGTTTTTTGTAAGAGTTTGTCAGATGATGTTCATATTCACTCCATAGCCACCGTATCACGTACATTAGGCTTTCAAATGGTTTGGGTTTTGCCAGCTTAACAAATTTATCCTAAGGTGTGCAAAAGGAATGGTGGGCTTCCTAATTCCTCCTTCTCCACGATAACAGCCTAAGGAGGAGGAATTTAGCTAATCAAGCATGAGGCAGAACAGGATCAGGCCATTTCTCAGGCAGAGCTTAGCTGCATAACTTCTTGAACCCTGCTACCATGAGCAGCCCCTGGACTGCTTGCAGTGTGCCAAAACATTCCTCAGCTCCTCTCTGGAAAGCAGACTTGCATTAAGAAGCACCTCTGTCAAAGCATATATCCAACTGGTCTAAAACTCCACAGGACTTCAGTTCTGCACTATTTGTGCTGGAGGGGTTTCTTCCCACGGCTATCCCTCCTGACATATCATATTAGTCAATATTCCTGGCATCGCGAGACCTTTTTTGATTTCAGCCTTGACTTCAGTGTTGATCTGGCTGTCACCGATGTGTAATAAGGAAAAAATGCAGTATTGTAAAGAGTAACTCAGCAGAGTGACTGATGGGGCTTTCCAAATGCCCACCAAAACTGCACCTGAAAGAGTCTGCAGTTCCTAAGAACAATCTCAGCCCAGCTGGCTGTGTCTGCACAGATCTGTAGCATCACAGAATCATTTAGGCTGTAAAAGACCTCCAAGATCTTCAAGTCCATCCTTTGACCGATCCCCGCCTTGTTAACTAGACCAGAGCACTGAGTGCTATGTCCAGCAGTTTCTTGAACACCTCCAGGGATGGTGACTCCACCACCTCCCTGGACAGCCCCTTCCAATGCCTGACCTCCCTTTCAGTAAAGAAATTCTTCCTTGTGTCCAACCTGAACCTCCCCTGGTGCAACTTGAGGTTCCTCATTCTGGCTTCTTGTGACCTGGTCTATGGTTTGTTCTCACCTTGACCAGTGTGTGAAAAACAGAGCCACTGAGTCTGATTCTCACCTTTTGTGTCAGCTATCCCATTGCTTGTCAGTACTGGCAACAATAAATTCCTCTAGGCTCCACTGGTTTAAGAGGGAACAGATTTCATCCTATCCTAAGAAGACTGATTTAAACTGTAATCAGAAACAAACTTGTGTGTCAGAATTCAAACCACATTTTCACATCCATGTACTCTTCCATCCTTCTTCAAACTTCATTTCAAAGACAATTAGGAATATAACACCAGGATACTGGTTGCCAGCTTATGCATTTCATCACAGCTGCAGTCTTCCTATCTCTACCTCTAGGAACTCTATGCGACTGTCGGATACCCTCCAAACTTTCCTCTGACCCACTCTCCCCTCTCAGAATATCCTGATTTTTCACTTGAAATGCACATTTTTCCAAAGCAAACTGCTGTGCATGTTGTGGATGAACAAAGTGTGTCAACTTGGCTTCTCTCTACACACTGCAAGACCAGAAAATGAAGAGTAACTCCTTTCTTTCCAAAGCATCATCCAAAGCATCTCATTCATGTCCTGTAAGCAGCATTCCCCTCTTTTTTCTCTTCACGTAAACTGTGATCAGTTTAAAACCAGCACTTACATTTCATCCAAATAAATTCAAGTATCAATCACACAAAAGACGCTGGAAAACTGTATCTTGTTCACAAAACAATTGTCTTGGCAGTTTTTCAGGAGTGGTGGCTGTCGGTACATCCTTGTGGGTGTGTTCTTTGGGCCGAATCTTCTGCACCTATAAACTGATAGTCTTAGTAGGCTAATTTACTCCAAGTGAGGATCTGGCCCTGACAGTGTTTTTCATGCATGTCAGAAGGCTCAAATTCATCACGAATAGACACTCCCTGCAAATAGAATGGCATGTCAAGGCTAGACATAGCCCCATTTTGGCTGGCCGTGGGAGATAATCTTGCACTCATATATTCCCTGCTGCAGCAGCACAGCCCATCTATGCTGAAAATGCTCGTGCTCTGACATTGCATTGAATCTAGTTTCAAATTTAGGAGCACACCATCAATGCAGGAATCCCAAGGCTTCTGGTAACTGACATTTATAGTGACTATTGACTTAGGGCCTCTCAGAATACTCTTTCAAAGGCACAGGGAATGCAGCTTTGTTGGTGATCTGGAAGAAGGTTGTCAAAATAGCAAGGCGAGGTTATGGCCCATTTGTACGGCTTCTAGGAGAGCTTTGAAGGGTATTTCACACAGCTTGCTGTGTTCTTTTTGAAACTGATGCTTTGCAAGTGACAGAAATTGGAATTATGGCACAAATTCCTCTGTCCTAACTTGGGAAGGTTTGCTTATATAGCCTCCTTCTTTCTCTGTCCTCCATACCTCATGAGGTATGACAGAGAAGAGCCAAATATATTTAAGGCGGTAAATAGAAAATTCAAAACAGAGAAGTTTTCTAAAATAACCCTTTGCTGGAAGCTTCCATGGATTTCTTACATTGTATAAAATGCATCCTGCAGATCACTTCTAGTTCTTAGAGATTAACAAAGTTCAGCCTAAATGAAACACAGTGCCTTTAAATATTTATGTTCTTTTAGGTGTGTATGCATATAAAGGCACCTGGGCTTTGAGAGACTGGGATGATTAATTCATTAAAAGCATGTAATTACATAGATACACACTCACACATCCCATGTCTATATATATACAAGTACTTATATTAAAGATGTGCACATCTATATTTGAGGTAAGTCTAAACTAAGCTCACAAAATGCCATTCAAAATCCTCAGCTCCAAATAAGTTTTGCATTTGGGACCCATCTGTGATTTATCCCATGGCCCTTCCTGTGGGAAATTGATTGTAGGTCTTCATTTTGCCAACCAGTCCATGTGAGGAGACCCTGGAGAATCCCTTCAGAGACAGAGGGTCTCTGGAGACAAACAGTTTGCTTGTGTAGAAACAGTTGTGGAATTGGCACCTTAGTGATCAAAACAGCTTGAGGACTTTGCAAGACAGGACACAGTCTGTAGAAGGGGAGGTGCAGGCAGATATTCAGGTCGAGTGAACTGCCTGAAGCTCTGGTGAAGCAAAATCGTCTGGTGATTTGGCCCATGATATGTAAACAGCTCACTAGGAAAGGTTATTGTCTGAGGTAAATAATATTATTTAGTAAATAATAGTGATTGAGTGATTGATTAGATGGTTGCCCACAGACGGTCCGAATACTTCTTTTGTATACTTTTGTATAATTTTCTTCCAAATCCTTTGCACTCCAGCTTGCTTTTTTTTCTCTGTACAGCACCAAAGGAGGCACACAGCCATGTAAAATTTGTACAGAGTAGAAGAGAAGCAGCATCATATTATATATGCTATGTGATGAATCTAGTACAAATATTTTTATCCAAATATACACATACATATATAGATTTTTTTTTTCAATGACCAGTATAAATACTACTTTACCTGGGAGCTTATTCCCCATGTGCAAAATGAAACAGTTTTTCCTGGGATTCAGTCTTCTCATGTTCATATTCTGGGTAAGAAGTGGGTCACTGTCATCGCAGGAGAAACCTTGTTTCCTCTCTTCACTCTCCCATGTTTGCTGAGGGCTATGTAAGTACCACGGTAAGCATTTGATTCATATGCATTGTAGTTATTGGGCAGCAAGGTTTCCTTGAATTTACACTCATCTTGGAAGACAGCCTGAAGCACAGTAAGGGGAGGGGGGTGGGAGAACAAAGCAGGTACAATAAATACTTCACAAAAGCCCAGGTCATTTTTCTTGCTCACATTTTTACAGAAGGGCTCGTTGCAGTGAGCAACAGGTGGTGCCTCAGCGACTGTGTCCAACAATAAATCTCCCTCCTCAGTGCTAATTTGGTGTCAGATGAACTCAGATGCCACCTGTCCACATAATGGACTGTGCACTTCCTGCAGCAGATCAACTTAATTAATTCTAAATGATGGATTTCTTCATTTTATTTGCAAGGAAAGATTTCTGTCAGCATCAAGCCTTTTCATAGCTTAATTTAATACCTCCCCTCTGCCAGAAGTCCTGTAAAAAACCTACATGCTAGATGTCAAAACTTCAGTTCTCTTACAAACACCAATGTCCAGGGAGAACTGCTTGCTCAGATAAGAGATTTGATTAACAATGATAAATCATTAGTGATATTTAACTATGCAGCGGGTTCTAACCTGGGAAGACAGTTTTGTTTTTCTCCACATTACATCATGTAAATCCAAGGATAAGGAGTCATCTGGGAGAGTGGAATGCAAGGACAAGGAGGAGACAAATGCAGAAGAAATTAAAAGAGACAGAATAGTTCTCTGACTTCAAATATTTGACGCATGAGATGCCACCAGTGCTGTGCTATTTGGACACCTGTGTGATAACACCATTCAAAGCTTGTTGTGTGTGGGAAAACACACATCTCTTACAGCTTTCAAAAGTGTCTTTGAAGATAAAAAAAACTGGATTGAAACTGGGGGGGAATAGGGGGCAATCAAAGGGAGCTCTGAAGCCAGACCCTGCATTTCTTCAGGAAGACCCAGTCAAGCAAAACAGTTGGGTTTGTGGCACTCTTTAAGGGCTGGTGATCAGACACGACTGAAATAATATTCCTGGGGTGGAACCTCAAAATGTCCCTTATCTATGTGAGAAGGAATCAGTCAAGTTAGTAATGGCTACTGGGCTACGGGTCCTTCACAACATTTGCCATTTTATTAAGCAACTGGAATGTTTTGTTGAAATTACAGCTGTTTCAAAGGAAAGGACTCTGCTATTCCTTGACAAAAGAGATCAGTGCTGTTCATTACTTTGAAATGGGCTCTTCCAAATGCACTTCCTAACAAGCACTTTTACTGCTGAATGTCCTGGAGATGTCTTGCTCATACCTCAGAAATTAAATTGCATTTAGATGACAAATCATCCAGATGAGGACAATCGTGACAGTGTTTCAGTATGGTTTTCATTCCATTCTTAATAGCCATTATTTTCTCATCATTTGCAACTGATCTCACAAAACTGATCATTAAAATAGCCCCAACTGCATATGTTGGCCTTGTAGGGTAGACTTCCTATTTATTTTCCATGCTGGGTTGTTTTTGGTAGGGGGAAGCATGTGGTCATTATTTTACTAATAGCTCTAACTGTACCTCTCCTACACACAATGCAATGCAAAAGGAAATCAACAGGGCTCACTTTTACTAGAATGTGTTTGCAGCACTGAGACCTTAGAAGAAGCCACTCAATTAATCTGTCCTATTTGTAGGACACATTCATTTTCCCAGGGTGCTCCCTGTACAGTCCTATTGGGAAGCTTTAAAATCCCAGACCTCCAACAGCACTAAATAACACTGATGACACCAGGCTGGGCACGTTCCCTGTAGCTGCAAGGCTGTTTTCTCTGCTTGTAATCACAGATTTCCACCAAGAAAAAACCCAAACCAAACCAAACCATTTTAAAACCTCTGCAGTCTTTGTTTAAACCTTGAAAAAGTGTTTGCACTGACACTCACCGTTCCATACAACCTCCCCTTGCTGTTCATTGCAATGAAGAGAGCACTTTTCACCCCAAGCAGGCTGACAACACCTCTCTCTACAGTGGATATCTCAAAGAGACCTGAAGAATAAGACATTAAGCAGAAGTGTTATCACAGAATCTAGAGCTAATCCAAGGCAATTCATATATCATTATTTATTTTAAAAACCTAAGGAACTCATATTTTCTCTATTAGAGTTATCTCCCTAGTCTAGAGGTATACAGAGAAGATCTTGCATTTTCCTGCATGCCATAGGCTTGAAAAATAATTATTCTGAAATCATAGTCACACACTATGTAATCCCTTTGCTCTATCTGACTCTTTTGATCTGTCAAACTCTTGGGCTTTCTTATAAGCAAATTATTTTTATCTAATATACTATACTTCCAGAGGGTTTGTTATTAGCTTTAGAGGAGTGTGGCTTACTATTTTGAAGTCCCACATGACATCTTAGCTGCAAAAGATTTTAGCAACTGCCCTGTGCAGGAAATTCAAATCCATATGACTAATGCTTTTCTTTATTCTTACAGCTACAGAACAGCACCCACAAGAATGAGTAAACCAGGAACAGCAAGCCCCTTCCATGGGACACACCAAGTGTCCCAAAAGAAACAGTCATCTGGGATTCAAAAATCATGCTTTGGCACTTGGAACAAAGCGACGACCTCCCGGATTCAGAAGGCAAATGAGAAAATGAGGACTGAGAAAATGCAGCAGAAGAGTCAGTTTTCAACGTGCTTCGTTTTTTTTCTCATCCGTGCAGTAAAGCAGAGTAACAATAAATTCTACCTAAATTTGGCTAAGCATTTGTGCCATGTTTCAAACAAAAGGGTCCTGATGTTTATTGATCCCAGAGACTTTCAAAAGGCAACAGATTAATAATACCAAGTAACAACATTTGCATTCTGCGAAGGGTAATTATTAGAGTTCACAGCAATTAAGTGACATCTATTCTATTTCATTTCTGGATGCAACTCACTGTATTGGTTTTCATTGTGAACTCCGCTTATCCTTCCATCTGGGAGGATTTGAAGGTGAAACCCGATGCCCACGTTGCAGTAAAGCCTCCGCTGCCTCTTGATTCCTAGCAAATAGTCACTCTCCCAGTTCACATCTGACTTCTCCCCTGACATCCCAGCAATGGACCTGGACAACAGAGATTGCCATCCTCTCTCCAGCAATGTGCCATTAGTTCTGCTTACAACGGGATGTGTAGAAGCAATCCCAGCTAGAAAGCCCAGGAGAACGAAGGCAGGGAACGTCCGGTGAGCGCTGGCTTCGCAGGACATAGTGATGAGGAGTCTTTGTGCAGTGGCCATCCGGTTCACCTCCTGGGCACGTGGTCTGAATTAATGGCCCTAAAAATACCGCCCTTCTTGTTTTTCTCCCTTCAGCATGGTGGCAGAGGCTTATTTTTGGAAAGCAAATAGAGATTGCTGACCTGAAACTAAAGCCCGAGAGCAGTTGGGTTGGGAGCAGAGACAGGCCAGCAGGACTCCGACTGGTGGGGAACATGTTTTGTAGATCCTGCTCCCCAGTGGGCAGCCTCGGTTATATTTGATTGAGCCATCTTTATAGTGCAGAGGCTGTCCCTCCCCACATCATCACTCTGACATCAACAGCCTGCCAAAGGTAAGCCTGCCACGGCTGTAACAGTAACCTGCCGTCCTCCCCGGCTGGCCGAGCTTTGATGAATGCTGTCACCCAAGACTGGAGGCAGGAGTGGGATTTCATTGGCTGTGGAAAGCAAAGGAGTCAAATTGGCCGGCTAGTCAGAAGCCTCACAGCTTCCTTATTTAGAGGAGAAAGTGTAAAAACAGTTGAGGACCTCATCAGTGAGCAATGAAAAGTTTGCAGCCACTTCCTCGGTGGCACTATCACCAAGCGTCTCAGTATTTTGGGGATAATTGGCTCCAAGTGGCCATTGCTCTTTTTGTACACACCCAGCAAATCCAAGGCATCTCTTCCTAAGCGATCCACATGCTAAAGCTTGGTCTGTACCTCTCAAAGGAGAACTCCTGGCTGGTTAACAGACAGGTAAGCCATGCTAAAGGGAGAGGAAGCCCCTGGGCTTGCTCCTGCTGCCTTTATTGCAGTGGCAATTCTGCTGAGCAGGGCGTGCAGGCTGGAGCATTGATCCTGCAGTGACACGTAGCCGGGTACATTCAGTGTTCATGTCGTTCACTGAGGTGACTTCAAGATGATCACATTTATTTGGGGAGGGTGTAATTGCCTCCTGCAGGGGTGCAATTTTATTTGTATGTGCAAGACAAGGACTTAGGTAATGTGCTAAAGAAGAGGGAAAAGGGAAAATGGCCACAGCTCCCTATTGTTTCACTGTCTCCTTTCCCCAAGCGCAAATACTCACTTTATTTTTTTTAATAACATATGACTATCTTAATTTGCCTCTCCTTCCATCTGCCTTGCTTGTTTCCCCTCATTTTGCACTGATACCGTTTCAGCTTCTTTGGGGTTGGACAAATTAATCTTTTAAATTAGTTTCACGGGAGTTATTAAGATATTAGTTGGAGGAAAACAGTTGAGATTTATACAAATATTTTTTGCCAATATGACTGTCAGCTTTTCACAGCAAAGAAACTGCATCTTCTGTGTCATTTGAGATGCCTGCATGTTAAGGAGGAGAGTACCTGGAAGTGTAATTGAACTGAGCACACCCAGCGTGAGAGAGTTTCACATTAGGAGCAGTGTAATATGAGGCCTGAGCCACTGCAAACCCTTCAGCACAAGACCCCTGAGTGAAGGGGAGCCCATGGCAGCCCTGAGGCAGGTGAACAGTCAGATCCAGTGAGGTATGTAATCATGATGGCTCTCTTGAGAGAGGCTTAGCTGTAAAATCATTGGGAGGCACTGGACTAGACCCTGTGCCAGGTGACATTCAAAACCTCTGTGCTTTTGCTGAAGCAGCACTTGAATATCACAGAATCACAGAATATGCTGAGTTGGAAGGGACACACAAGGATTATCCAAGTCCAACTCCTGGCCCTTCACAGAACAGCCCCAACAATCCCCCCACATGCCTGAGAGCATTGTCCAAACACTCCTTGAACTCTGCAAGGCTTGGGGCTGTGACCAAAGGAATTGTACCTTCTGCCTTTTGCTCACAAGAAAAATCTTCAAATCTTTGTCTCATCCTACTTCACCTCAAGATTTTTCATCTATGCAAAACACATATATAATTTTTAGGAAGGAATATCACTAGTACTTTCTGGCCTCTTAGCCCTTGTGAGAGGGCAGTGTCAGTGGGAACCAAAGCCCAGGGTCACTGTTACAAGCATGGAGCACTCATTTTCTAATTTCTCTGCAGTCTGAAGACCTGCCCATTCCCAATGCACATGACTCCTGGAAACATTGCCTGATTTCAGAGCCATCACTGTCTGTTAAAATATGCATTGTAGTATTTCCTTTCCGCTTTTTTCCCCCCTTAAAGAACGTTTCAAGTGTAATGGATAGATTTCCATCATCAGCTTTAATCATCTTTTAATCACCTTTGCATTTTTATATCTTATTCATTAGGTTTCTCATTGCAAAGACAAGCCATGGGCTAAAAGAGTTTCTCTAACCTGTGCTGCAGATTCCCTACAAGGTATTCTGACAGCCCAAGTCAAAGGAACACTTTGTGGGATACACTGTGTCTCATCCCAGCACCCTTGATCCTAGAAGAAATACCAAATAGCAGGACAAAAAAAAAAAAGGGGGGGGATAAATTCTGACAAGTCTATGGGATGCATTGCTTTGCCTTTTAGTCAGCCCAGCTGGAAAGTGACTGCTAAGGGCCATGGTGGACCAGGGGACAGCCTTGCTCTGGTGGTTTCTTCCCAGCAAGTAGATGTGACAGCATTCTGTGTGGAGAGGCTGGCCAGAATGCTTGCAAAAATCAGGACTTCTCCTACTGGACCTGAAAACCAAACTAAATAGCTAAAAAATTGTGATTTCACTGGGACACCTGGCCCTTATCAGAGCAGGAGCCTTGGTATCTGGCCCAAGACAAAGTGGTGTGCAGCTGGGAGATAAAGTGAATACTGCAGTCTTGTGTTGCTCAGCAATTCTGCATCGGAGCTGAAATGAGTCTGGAACCATTCTGAAGTCAGACCTGTGGCCAGTAGTTTGCTGAGTTTCTGTGTATTTGCATATGAAGATGAATTGTAATGTTAATCCTGGAGCTTCTCATTCAACTAGGCAAGCCTTGTTTCCTCTAAAAGATGTCTCCTCCTTGAACTTGTGCTCTTGGCCCATGAAGCAGCTGTTTCCAGAAAACACTCTGTAACCTTTTAATTTTCAGACAGAATGTTGTCCTGGATTCATGTGCCTTCACAGAAGGCATCAAGGGAGAGACCTATAGCATTTGCAGTAAAAGAAACCCTCCAAAAACTCAAAAATGGTAAAAATTTACTTCAGCAGTCAACCTCCACTTACTGGAAATCTTAAGACCCAGGATGACAGTGCTCACTGCCTAATTAAAGTAACGAGTTTTCATTGTTGGTATTTTAGTACAATATTAAAATAATCCCCTTTGGAACACAGCAGCAAGGATCCACTTTCAGATAGTCTAAGAAAAGTCCTGCAGCTGAGCAGTAACATGATATGGATGCAGAGCACGTCTTTCAAAAAAATGCATGATGACTTAGGGATCCTAAGTTCCATTTTCAAATCTCTTTAAAGTCTCTCCCTATTTTAAGGCCTGGAAAGAGCAATCCCTCATTCAGAAGGACAGATTGAAACTGTTCACCTCGCCTGTGAAGCCCCAGGCTGGTGGTGGTCAGAGGAGATAGGAGATTTCCAGGTGGCAAATCTGACTGTTGTGGCAGGGCAAGTGTTGCAGACTCTGGACAACCTGCATAAAACTCTGTAAGCCCAAGAATGACCATGGAGCCCCATCAGACCATCTTTAGTGGTTTGGCATTTGTTGGCCAGCATGTAGAGATTTATAACACAAATACAGGGGCTATTATGAATGAAATATGAATCACAGTATGAAAGCAGCAGGAAAAAGTGATCAAGAATCACAGAATATGCCAAGTTGGAAGGGACCCACAAGGATCATCGAGTCCAACCCTTAGCCCTGCACAGAACCATCCCCAAGAGTCACACCATGGACCTGAGAGTATCAAATACAGCAAAGGTTGTAGGGCTGGGCTGTATTGACACCCAAGGACCCCCAGTAGCCATAAAACTGATAAACACTGAGGAGTGTGTTGTTGGCATCAAGACTAATTTGGATAGGGCCACAGCATAGGTGATTAATCAGCAGCAGGCGTGAGCCCTGGTAGCAGGAGGGTGACAAAAATGGTTATAGCACAATTAATTTGTTATTTGTCTCCCCATTATCCAACAGAGAGGCGGATTTGTTGTCATACCAAAACCCAGAATGAACAAACAGGACAACAGGCAGCAATCTTGGCTAAGACTCTTGAGGGCTAATAAGCTCTTGGAGGCTGAAGCAAACAAACTTCTGAACCAAAACTGTCACCTCATTACAGCTGCTGCCTCTTAAAACATATACAAGACCTGTTCAGACATGGTTTGTTATTGTCAGTAAAGAGGAACCCAAGACAGTGGAGAGTTAACAGAGGTCCTACTTCATCCTTCATGTCACACACACAGAGATCCTGGCTAGGCCACTGGGGCACATGCATGTGAGTACATGGGTAAGAGAGAGGTCTCACCACAAGGGCTCTCGCTGAGATTTCACACACTACAGGCAGGCACAAATCACAGAACAGCTTACTGCTATTTTTTTTTTTGAGGGAAGTGGCAAAAAGTATCTACTCCCAAAGGAAACTGTGGAAGATTTAGGACTAGGGAGATTTTAGTTTCCTTGAAAAAAAAAATCTTGGTTTACTGCTTATTCATGATAAATTCATTTTCTGAAGAGGGAACATCAAGCACAGATACAGTCAAATACACCCATCTTTGCCTCCTGAAGTGGCCATGTCTGTCTCTCCATGTCTTACAGGAGCTGGAATGACAGTCAGAAGACAGAGTGTTGACTCCACGGAGAACCTGTGGCTTCCCAACTGCTGCTGTGCCCACCAGCCCACACTGCTTCTCTCATCACCTCCTCAGCTGTTCCCACTCTGCAGGGACAGGCAGTCCAAGGGTAAAAGGCTGAGCTGGAAAAAACAGAAGTGACAGCCACCAGCCCCCACAGGGATCTGCTTGGTATTATTTATCAGAAGAGAGGAATGACACGGTGCATGTTTAATTTGGGTTTAGTTTGTCACGTGAATGGTTTTCTCATTACAGCAGGAACAGGGATGCTAAATGCCACTTTTAAGTAACAGAATGAATAGGAAAGCAAAAAACCCTTGTTTTTATTGTTGGTGATGAGATTTTGTCCAATGGCCCAGCTGATCAGATCTCTGGGTGACTCCTGACCTGGAAACTATTCAGATTAAATGATGCAATCCAGTATAGATGATTAAAGGCAATTTCTGCCATTTTCCAGGTAACTTCCTTGTGTTGTTGAGGACTTTCTTTCTCTTGCACGTCAATTCTTCATCTGTTGGTCTGGATCCTTCCTCATCTCTTGAAGGGGAATTCTGAAACCTTTTGTGCAGTCATCTGAGCTTTTCCCTGTTTTTTTCAAGCTTTTTTTTCCCTGCATGGTGGGCAACACTTGAAGTTCTGAAGCTCGTAATTCATTTTTTGACAGCAGTTTTGACTTGTAGTTTAATTTCCATAGAAAGAATCCTATTTTTGAAATCTCCTCCTATCCTCTTCTCCTGCCCTTTTCCCATTCTCCCTGCTGTGTTGGTGGGGGAGGAGAAGGTGGGAATATGCTGGGTGGATACTGCATCCTGGAGTCCTGGTCACAGCTACTTGAGGGGTGGAAGTGAAACTCCTCAGATCCCTGATATTTAGGGAAGTAGCATTTAGTTTTTAAATGGAATACAAGACTTGAACCAAAGCATAACAGATGTTTCCAGCACGTGGCAGGATCGCCCACTTGTCCCCAGGAGGTGAGGAAAAGCAACATTACCTCATGTTTTGGCTGCTCTCACAGTACCTTCAAAATCCCATAGGTCAGACAGGTGTGTTACCCTTGTGTGTTACCCTTCCACAGAGGAAGTTATGAGTTACTGGGAGAGTGACAGGAAGGGGAAAGGGGAAATGTGCAGGCTCTCCCACAAGGAGAGAGGAGAGCTTGGTTCAAGGAAAAGGATTCTTAGACCGCTTGAGGTGGGAATCTGCTTCGTATTCAGACACCAGTGTGTAGGTCCATGTCTACTGAGGATTTCAGGTTGCAGAGCAGCCAGTGGGGATTTAATTAATACAGTCAAGGAGCCCAGGAACTGACACAGCTCACCCCCCAGTAGCTGTCTTTTTCGGAGGGAGCTGAAACACTCTTGGGACTCCACCACCTTCATTGACAAGGTCTGTGTTTCACAGGAGCTGAGACACATGGATGCCTTCTACTCTGGAGACAAATCTCTTCCCTGGCACCCAGCAGCCTCCCTGGGAATGGAGCAGCAAATAGACTGCAGGTAAAGGTGTGTTAGCTGGTGTTGGATCCAGCAGCATCTGCAGGGATGTCTGCTTGGAAACCTCTTGCACGTCTGTTCCGATGGCACAGACGTGTTTCTCAAAGTCTGAAAAGGGAACTCAAGTCCATAATCAGCATACTCTTCCTGCACTCTTGTATCAGGTGGGTGTCTCAGTATTCTGGTTGCTGCATCCTGGATGTTTTCTGGGGTGAGATGTGTGTTCAAAGACCATGTTCCTTTGGTTTCATGGAATCATAGAATGGCCTTGGTTAGAAGGTGCCTTAAAGATCATCTCATTTTAACCCCCCTGCCATGGGCAGGGACACCTTCCACTATCCCAGATTGCTCAGAGCCCCATCTAAACTGTCCTTCAACACTTCCAGGGATGGGGCAACCACAGCTTTCTAGGCAACCTGTGCCAGGGCCTCACCACCCTCCCAGGGAAGAATTCCTAGTATACAGTCCAAACCTCCTCTCTGTCAGTTTGAAGCCATTCCCTCTTGGCCTGTCATTACATGCCCTTGCAAATGCTGGAGTATTTGCACATTCCCAGCTACACAAGGGTGGGTGGAGGGTGGCAGCATAATGCACAATCCCGACCCTGCCTGCATCCAGATCTGAACTTGGGAGAACATTTCTAAAAGGCATCAAAACTCCAGGCTGAGCTAAGTGACCCATGAAGGGTTTTGAAACACTTGGCTCCTGTCATCAGTGGCATGAGCCTTCCGTGTGATTAAGACCTTGGCTACCTAGCTAGAAGGAGTTCAGGGACCCAAGGAATGCCTATTCTGCAGCTTAGGCCAGGACCGAAGGTGCAGCTCTGAGCTTAAAGGAGCAATGGGTAGAGGATGAAGTTTGGAGGGCAGAGATGGGGATGTACAGATCAATTACAGCCTCCTGGTGCACTCAAGGCTCTGAAAAAAGTGTCCTTAAAGACTGGGGATTCCTGGGGATTCCACACTCCCTCTGACTGTCCGTTCCAGTGCTGCACTACTCTAAAGGGTAAATATTTTTTTGTTATAGAACTTTGTCCTTAAAATTGTCCAGAAGATCGAATTATTTGCCTTCAGTTCCTGGGACCATAAATTGAACAGGTGTCATCTTGAATTTTCAATGGCTCAAAAATGTCATTTTAGCTTAAAGATGGAGCTGGAGTTTTCCTTTCATGTTGCTATTTATGTGAATCTCTGTAAATAGGCAAACAAGGGTGGGAGGGTAGAGGAGTTTTATTTCATCGTTATTTAGTATAAATGCATTGATTCCTGAGACTTATTAAAAGGGACCTGAGATTAAACTGAATCTACAGGAGTAACAGTAGATTTTTAATTCCCTCTTTGCATATAGAACTATCACCAGAGGTCTGGTAAACCTGCAGGCTGCATTCTCAGAAAGCCATGTAGATGTGTGGCTGAAGCTCAGTTAGCCACCAGAAATTCATCCAAAGAGGAGGTCCACTGGCTAAATGATGAAAAGTAGCCATTTCAGAAGTGATTCTGCATTCTAGTCAGGTTTGCAGGCTAAAGCAAACAGGATGAGTTTTCATAACGTTAGTAATTCAGGTTTTGTTCCTACAGCTCCTTTTCTGAATAGGGGAAAGAGAAAGGGGTAATTTTTGGCTCCCCAACAGCAGCAAAAGTAATACAGCAAAGAGGGCTCAAAGCTATGCCATATCTTATTGAGGAGTTCCAAATTTGTATAGACCTTGCAAGGGACCATTGCTGCAAGACAGGTGAGCTGTTTAAGTCAATGCAACTGCTAAGACTCAGTTCTGCAAAGAAAGATTGAGGTAAAAAAGTCTGTCCAGGAAATGTAAACATGTGGCAGATGGTTGGGATCAATCACTACCCAGCTTTTAGCACTCTGCACTCTTGGAGTCTGTGGTTGTTGGCACCTATGGAAACTGGGACTGCTCACACTCTCAAAGTGCTGCTGCAGATCAATGAACTGGCCTGACTTACGTAAAGAAAGGCACATGTAGAAGGTAGAATGAGCATTAAGGAGAAGAGGGTGCAAAATAAGCAGTATTTTGGTGTGAGATGAAGGAGATGAGACAGCCTCTATTTCAATGGTATAACAGGATTAGTAAAGAAATTATGAACAGAAACATGGAAAAAGGTAAAATATGACACTAGAAAAGTGGAACTGAACTCTGTTCATTCTATGAGACCTGGACTATTGACAGGAATAATGTATTCCCAGGGCCAAGGCTTTGCATTTGTTAATGGCAGACTGCATGAGAGTCCTGTCAACCCATCCCTCCACCTTTCCAGGGTCCTGCTGGATGCCAGCCCTACCCTCATTGTATCAGCCTTTCCTACAATTTATTGTTGCCAACTACAAACTTGTGGAGTAAGGGAAATTAAACTAATCTGGTGCTAGTGGTGGATTCTTCCTCAAATGCCTACTCCATTCATGCAGCATATTGTTTCCACGCCCCAGATTATTATTTATTGTGATTTTCTACCACGTGGTCATCATACATAGTACCCAGAGTAAAAAGGGATACTAAAAAAGCAGGTTGGGTTTCTGCCCGAAAAGACCTTATTCTTTAACTTCATCTTTTTCACCATCATGGCTGGGCTTCGCGAATGAAGATTTGGGGAGGGCTCTACCCACGTGTGACACAAGCACACTGGTGGCTGAAAAGGCCAATACGAGACAGGCATGTCCGGTTGCCAAAGGCACAGCAGAAAGACTCCTTAGGTGGTATATTCTGCCAGGCACGATTCTTTCTGCGTTGTCTTTTCTCCTCGAGAGTGACCCTGCGTGCGTTCTCAAAAGCATCAGCTGCGTTATAGATGGTGTGTCTCCAGACCTCCCAGTTGGAGGCCAGAGTAGACCAGTTATGTTGATCAATGTGGCCAAGGCTGAGATGTTGTTTCAGGGTGTCCTTGTATCTCCTCTTCAGGGCTCCTCTCACACAGCAGGCAGTGGCAAGTTCACCATGAAGCAGGATCTTAGGGAGGCGGTGGTCCTTCATCCTTGAGACGTGCCCTTTTTAACACCCACTTTTTTATCTGTGTATGATTCTAGATCACAGAATATTCTGAGTTGGAAGGGACCCACAAGGATCATTGAGTCCAACTCTTAAGTAAATGTCTGGTTTGCTCCTAATCCATGACCATACAATACACTGAAACCAACTGTAGCTTCCCCCCAAAGCACAGCCCAGAGGTTTTTAATCAACTAGTTTTAATTGATTACACCAATCATTGCATAATATTTTTAAAGCCTGCAAGTCCCATTTTCAGAAAGGGCTGCAGCCACCTCGTTACTTCTTTGTCGGGAACCACAGTGTAAGGTATTTGTTGTGATGGTTTTTAACATATGGAAGATCAAGATCAGATTCCTAAAATATTCTGAAAACCAGTTATAGCTTTAACAGTGACTGCGGTTAAATATAAAACCCAAGTAATTCGTTCTATTAAAAAGCTCAAGTCTTATTTTTATCAAGTGATGTTATGAGGGCATGTTCTAAATCAGCCTAAAGCTCTTGTAGCTACAAGAGCTTCACTTCTGCAACTTTTTAACAGCCCAATTAAGTTGGTACAGCTTCTTGTGCATGTTGTTAGTACAGAATTCTTCCTCTGACACTGCCCAGATCTGACAAACTCCAGAAGATTAAACATTGGAAGAAGACAGGCGAAGAAAATGCAAGAGCTGAATAATAATGTTGAGTTTATTTTTCCCCTGCAAAGACGAGTCTCATTTGGACAGGGTCAGGTTGTGATGGGCACAAAGGACTAAGAAATAATACCATACATTTTATGCATTCATGTAACACTTCTCTTGACATCCCTCTCCACACTACCCTGCACTGCTCCACAAGCACAGGCCCAGTTTAAAGATTATGCTGCTAATGATGATATGCAAGTATTCCAAGCATCCCCTAACCAGAATGTGTACTCCATGCAGGATTAAAGAACAGTTTGCCTGATGCACACTGGACAGGCGGTACGGAGCAGGGTCAAGGCAAGCATGTAGCAGAGCTCTGAAATTTCCTTTTTGATCAAGCAAGTAGTGAGCATATGTTGGCTCACTATGGAATGTGTGCTCAGCTTACTTTAGCGGAGTTTCAGCACTGACCTTTTGCTGCATTCCTCCAGCAGCAGTAAAATGGTTCTGCTTAAGTAAACTGACATATACCACGTGCAAACGCAGCTGTCTTCTCCAGCCCATCATTTCTCCTACTGTTACAAAAAAGCCTGGAGGCATGGCAATGCTGTAATGTAATGTGTAATAACCTCCCACGAAAATAATGTTGTGAAAATTAATTGCGCTCGTGGCACAATAAAATCCACCTTGAGAAACCAGAATTGGCCACAGGAGTGCATGCTAATAGGCCCTGGATTGTTGTACTTTATTACTATTTATTACTATCTGTGTGACAAACACAGGAAGCACCACCTCCAGCTTGACCCATCCTTACCTCTCTCTGATTCCTTTATGTTTTCCATCTTTTGTTCTTGTTCAGCTTAGTTTTTATAAGTGTCTGGCAGGTCTGGTCTCTCACCTGCAGCAAGCAGGTGACTCAGCAGGCAGTTATTACTGAGTAGGATGCTTCTTTAAAGAGCTATTTGTGATGTCAAGTGCTGCCATCAGTGAGAGCAAACCACAGGGGCACAGCCAGATTTTGCACCAATTTGGTGTCATTGCACTGCATGAAGACCAAGGCTTTCCCAGACAGCTTGCAATTCCAAATACCCCTGTTTATGAGATGCATTAAACTCAGACACTTGGGCTTGGCTCTCAGAAAGTGTTGAATGTGTCCCATCTGAAAGCCAACCTGCTTTAGTTTGGGTACTCAAAATGAAGACATTGCTTGGTGTTTGGATACTCAAAAATGAAGACCTTGCTTGGTGTTTGGATGGACAGGAGAGCTCTTTCCTTTATGTGCATGACCTGAGCTTCCCAAAAGTCACAACTGAAAGCATCTTTCCCCATAAAAAAATCAAGTAGAAAACACAAAAAAGACATGGATCCAACATTTATTGCATAAAGCCTGCACTGCCAAATTCTTGATGCCTTTTTCCTAGAATCATAGAATCATTTGGGTTGGAAGTGACCTTTAAAGGCCATTCAGCCCAACCCCCCTGCAATGAGCAGGGACATCTTCAACAGATCGGGTTGCTCAGAGCCCTGCTTAGCCTGACCTTGAATGTTTCCAGGGATGGGGCATCCACCACCTCTCTGGGCAACCTGTTTCATCACCCTCATTGTAAAAAATGTCCTCCTTATATCTAATGTCAGTTGACCCTTCTTTAATTTAAATCCACTATCCTTTGTCCTGTCACAACAGGCCCTGCAAAGAAGTTTGTCCCTCTCTTTCTTATAGATGCCCTTTGAGAACTGAAAGTTCCCCTGGAGCCTTTTCTTCTCCAGGCTGAACAACCCTAATTTTCTCAGCCTTTCCTCGCAGGAGAGTTGTTCTATCCCTCTGATCATCTTGGTGTCCCTCCTCTGGACTCTCCAAAAGATTCTGTGCTGGGGACCTGAGGGCCCCCTCATCGCAACAACCAGGATGTGCTGACTCACCTGGTGGGTCTCACACCCAGACAAGGGGGCAGACTGTCCTAATCAATAAATATCTACTTGTTGTAAAATAATTATGGGCAGAAGAAGAACTGGAAAATGTTGTTGTCGTCTTTCAGCAAAAGATTCCCCACTGTAAACCAAAGTAAGATATAACTGTGGTGGTCAGATATAAATATGGTGTACATAGATAAAGAATCAGCATGACTGAAAGCCTCTTCTTCCAAACTCTATAAATGAATACCCTTCATGTGTTCTGCACATCTCAAAGATTCTTTTTTTTATTTTTAATTAACATGATCCTTTTAATTACAATATAGGTGTGAGATCATGTTGGTTGGAAGGGACCTTTGGAAGTCATCTAGTCTAACCTCCCACTTGTATTAGGACTCCTGCCAGCCCTAGAAAAGATCAAGCCATGGCTGACCTTCATGCTGTATTTCCAGCAGTAGAGAGACAGCCATCTAACTTAACATATGATGATTCCTATAGGGCTAAGAATAATTCTCTGACTAGGGGGATCTTTTGAATACACTGGATGGTACCTGTTGCAAAGACCTCTGGCAGTCGATTTTCCTCTTTTCTTTATTTCTTTTTCTTTCTTTCTCTCTTCCTTCCTTCCTCTTTCTTTTCTTCTTTCTTTCTTTCTTTCTTTCTCTTCTGTGAAAATGTAAGCACCTGAATAATGTTACTGATGTGAATGAATGGGTCTGTTAATTTGTTTTGTTTTTCATGAGTTATGTTCTGCCTACACTGATGCACTGCCAACAAGGGGGACTTGGAAAGCATGGGTTTGAATTTTGTGGAGCTGTATATGTTCTTACTGTTAGAGATAGGCTGGGAAGTGAAATCTTGGGCCAGATGCTGCCAAAACTCCCACAAAGTTCAGTAGGGCTGGTATTTAACATTGTGTTGCCATAAAAAGCCCTGAATTTGGCTTAGGTGGGCAACTGAGTGGAGAAGACTGACTTTAAAGTCAGCCACTATAAGAGCACCCAGCAAAGATCATCACATGAAGGTTTTGGGGCTTTAGCTTTTCAAATTCTGTAGTTTCAGTACAAACAACTTCGATGGTCCTCTTTACAGAGCCATTCCAGTTCAAAACCTGCTGTTTTCATGGGGAGAGCTCCCAGCTGCTTGAGTGTAGTGCTCTGGCTGGAAGGCCTTTGTAATGACCTTTTTGACCCTTGTAATGATCTTTTTCCTGGTATGGGACTTCAATTATAAGGAATTAGCTTCAAATTACCTGTGGGTGCTGGTATTTTCTTCTGAGGCCTTATCAGAATCTGGACATATTACTTAATTCCCAGGTGATTTTAAGTGATCTAACTTTTCTATAGCTGTATAATGTTTCCAATCAGCATAATGTCCTGATCTAAAACTACTTTTTGTCTCTTTCTAATTTATCCTATCATTACCTGGCCCACAGTTTGCAGCTTCATAGAATCACAAAATCACTTAGGTTGAAAAAGATCTTTAAAGACAATGGACTCCAAACACTAACACTGCCAAGTCCACCACTAATCCATGCCCCTGAGCACTACATCCACATGTCTTCTAAATCCCTCCAGGGATGGTGACTCCACCACTTCCCTGGGCAGCCTGTGCCAGTGCTTGATAACCCTTTCTCTGAAGAAATGCTCCCTAGCATCCAATCTAAACCTTCCCCTAGCAAAACTTGTGACCCTTTCCTCTGTTCCTATCACTTATTCCTTGGGAAAAGAGACCAAACCCCACAAGGCTACAACCTCTTCTCAGGGAGTTGTAGAGAGTGACAAGGTCTCTCTTCAGTGCTAACAACAAAAACTCCTCAGGTCTGCTGCCTGTCTTCTACATGACTGTCAACTGTGTATCATTCTTGAATGCTTCCATTTTTAAATCAATTTAGTAGAATAGATTGTTTGATGCAATGGTAGGCTTTCTAAAGGGACTATATAATTTGAAACACAGGGACTTTGCTGGGTGTTGGGCACTTCAGGGGTGAGGCAGCTAATTTTCATTAAGGATACAATAATTTCATTTCAAGCTTTGCCTTCTGCGTTGTGGTCACTCAGAAAGATGCCAACAGTGTATTTTTATCTGCAGTTCATATTTCTCAACAGGAAGACTCCAGAGAGCTGAGGAGCACTATCAATGCAAGAGCAGTGTGGACCATTTTACATGTAGCAACATCAGCTTGCAAGACTTGCCTGTAATTTATGGACTGCCTGGAAGAAAGAACCACTTCCATCGGCAGGGAGAATTGCCTAAAATGGCTAAAAACACATCCAAGATAACAACTGGTGGTCAGGCAGCGGTTTCCAAACAACTACTCAACAGAAGGACTCACATCCTCTTGTGTAGCTGGTCAAGCTCGAGGCCAAGCTCCTGTCAGTGACCCACTGCAGATTCCATCTTTTATTGGCGAGCAAGGAGAGATTCAGTCCTCAAAAAAGGAGGCTTGGCTGGCTTGTGCTGGTAGGATTTCCGCTGTGGAAATAGGCACGAGAAGACTGATAACATGGATGAGGAGGGGTGGAAGGAAGTAGGCCCCTGTTTGTGGAGTGCTGCTATTTCTGCTGGGATTTAAAACTGTCCTTTGGAGCAAAGTTGAAACAGTCACTATAAATGACTTGCATGAGTGAGTACAGAACATTTTGGAGGATTGTAATTTATGCCAGGCAGGAGCTGTTATGGCTCAGTTTAAGGAACTCAAAATAAGATTTCTGGGAGATAACCAAGCTAGTTTCACCTTTGGTAACTTCCCAGTCCAAGACATTCCTAACTTTATGTGTACCGGGTCTGTTCCTGCCTGGGGGCTGAGTGCCTTGAACTCCTATTGAAATTCCAAGATGCTCTGATGACATTTGGCACTGTTAAGAGTTGGAAAGAGCTGGCAGTGCCATGTAGCACATCTCTATGCCCCTTTATCCAAACCTGAATTAATTCAGAGTAAGGATTCCTTCCCCCAAGGTTTTGTCTTCCATGGAAAATCTCTTTAGAAGGAACGGAGAGATATTCTCCATGGGATACTCCTTTGTGCAGATTTAAAATAAATCAACATATTAAGCCAACTGGAGATGAACCATGTCTGCCTGGACACAGACAGTCATGCACGTGCTTCCCAAAGATGGAATAGAAGGTGGGAAAAATTAATCCAGTTCTGCTGAGCAACCAGGAAGGCAGACATGGAGCCCTGTCTTTCTACCTCTCAGGTAGATTGAGAGCATTTTATAACACAAAGGCATAGCTGTATCCTGTCACCTTGATCCACACAGTGGATCTCTCTCCATTCTCAGAGAAATATTTGTACATTACGAGACTGATTTCTAAGTTTTTAGAAAGGCTGCTTCTCTAAATCTTACATAGTTTTTTTCTGCTAGTTTTATCCCTGTTAGTTAAGTCGAAACCCTTCTTGGAACATGAGGTACAAACCCACCTCCTCCTTACTCTTTGCACCCTTAGAATATTTACAGATGGTTTTCATATTCCCTTTCAGTTGTCATTCAGCCAGTGTCGCTCTGTGTGTATCTCTTCAAACGCAGCACCCTTGGAAGGACACGCGAGGGGGACACAAATTTTGCCCTCAGTTACACCTGTGTAATTTTGGAGTAAGACAGTGAACTTTGGTAGACTTTGAATTTACATGAGCAAAACACAGAGCAGGAAGTGAATGCCAAATAAAAACTAGGAAGACAATCAAAACTAACATCACATCCTGCACGCCCCAGACTGCACAAGGTTAGTGCCTTTTCTATCATGATATTTTTTCCTTGCATTCACACTGAGTGAATATTTAGAAGTTTGGAAGTGCAACAGCCACCTGGAACATGCCAGTACAGACCATGGCTCTTGTGAGAAGTGAAGATATCACCATTATGTGCTGGTCCATGCAGATTTCTTTCACGATTCTATGTTACATAGATTATTTGATACTAGATACTTCAAATTTATAGGACCATGATACAAACCATGACACAGTAACCTTGTTTTGCTCTGTGACTTCTTTTTCCGATGGGTATCGATAATTATTCCCACTAGAGAAAATCTCTCCACCTTTTCTCAGCCCTGCATAGGACTGGTTGAAAGTGCTGTTCCATGTCAGTTCTGAAAGCAGAGGAACTGGTGAATGAGATGGGAACTGTGCATCACATACTTATGTCCACAGTACATTTTCCAGTTAAAAACATACATGACATAGAAATGAAGTGCCCAAAGGAAGTTTTGCTTGCTCAAACTGTCTCATCTTCCCCAAGCTGCACCTGCCACTCCACTCTTTATACAGTGTTCCAGCACCTCTGCAGTCTTTTTGGTGGCCTGTCCATTCTGCCATATTCCACTAAACATATAGGCTGCATATATGGGATGCAAAATTACATCAGCTATTTTCCAGCCATATCCTTTGGCCTGGTCTAAATTGTGTTCCTGTTCCAGCTGGCTTCCTTGATGGAGAGGGACTCTTTATAAGACTTTTTACAAGACTTTTTACAAGACTTTTTACACAGGTGTGTAGGGACAGGACAAGAGGGAATGACTTCAAACTGACAGAGAGTAGGTTTAGACTGGATATAAGTAGGTTTAGATTGGATATTAGGAAGAAATTCTCTACTGAAGGCACTGGAACAGGTTGCCCCAGAGAAGTTGTGATACCTCATCCCTGGAAGTGTTGAAGGCCAGGTTGGATGGGGCTTGGAGCAATCTGGTCTAGTGGAAGGTGTCCCTGCCCATGGCAGAGGGTTGGAACTGGATGATCTTTAAGGTCCCTTCCAATCCAGGCCCTTCTGTGATTCCATGATTCCCTATAATGATAGTTGATAGGTCCTCCTAAGCAATGGACTTTGGACATGGCACTCAGTATGGAACCTTATAGAACAAGACAGAGCTTGCAAGACTGACTTCACATCTTAATCTGACTCATTTCAACAGCTTTTCTCTTTATTATAAACGATAACCCTGTTTTTCTCCCTTTCCAGTTTATTCTGAAGTGGGAATTGGAAATAAGGAACTATGAACCACCTGTCTTTACCCAGAATCTGGCCTAGCCTCTGAGAAACAACCTTCAAAAGAGCTTTACAGATTTCTTATGGGTTTCTCTATAGCTTAAAATCATCAGGGCAGCCTGTACCATGTGCAGAGAAAGAAGTTAGCCCATTCCAAATGGAAATTAAGATGCAATTTATATGCCCACTTCAGATGCTGTGAGCCTGCCACCCATGCTGAGCCTGTAGTCACCCATGGAAGCACTTGGTACTGAAGCATGGGACATGAATATGTTTCCAAGAACTGAAATGCTTTGCTTCTAAATATTCAAAAATGCATTTTCAAGAGTAACAAGCACATAAGACAACTGGCTGTGTCTGAGCTCAGTCAGATTTGGTAACCTCAGGCTGCCTTCACCATACATGCTCTCCCCAGGGCCCAGCCCAGGAGCAAGTTGTTTGTCCTTGTGCATAAGAATATATTCTTCTAATTCTGTGGTCCCACGGGACCACAATCCTGTGGTTGCTACTGACTTCTACCACATCCACTATCTAGTATGAAGTAATAAATGTATTTTTATGCAGTACTGATGGTGTGCTCTGGTACTTCCATGAGGCAAAGATACAAGAAGAGGGCAGGCATCTCTTTACACTGCTGACCTGGTGTGAATACCAGCAAATAGCTATATATTTTTGGATATAGCACAGGCAAGAAATAAGAGTAAATGAGGCCTGCAAGGACTAATGCTCAAAATATCATGCAAGTGTAAATTAAACTTTCTGCCAATGAGGGGAAAATGAGACACAGATGAAATAAACTGGTCAACTTTTAAGCTCACAGAAATCACAGAACTGGGTTAGAGTGTGTGATCTCAGTCCTAACTGAGATGGAACCAGGTGTTCTTTAAGGTCCTTTCCAACCCAAACCATTCCATGATAATTTCCTCCTTTACACTATATCTCTTCTTCCATAATCACCTTCTGTGGCTTCACTCATCTCTGATACAATGGGAAAAATTATAAAATAACTTTTTATAATAAGATTGTGCTCTCCAGAGAGAACTACTGCAGAAGGAAAGACCCCAGATGCCATTCCCACCCCTCTGGGCAGTGCCATCTACCAACAGGATAATTTCTGGCATGGCAGCAGGGGCAGGACAAGGTCTGTACATCTGTGTCTCAACTGCCTGCATTCTGCTGCCCTTGTTTGCCACCAGTTACCATGTGAGCAAACAGACAGGGATCACAGAGCTGGGGACAATAGGTGAAGGTCAGTAACTTAGATCCTTGGCAAATCAAGACCCTCGGCAATTTTTTTTTCCTTGCAACAACCTCAGTTCAGACTCTGCAAAGGGCACCTGCAGTTTACAGTGGTCGCCACGAGCAGGTTAATAAAGCTGAACGACGGCATTTGCTCCTCACTCCTCCTAGTGGCAAAAATTTTTTATTCAATACGAGCCATGCCTGCAATTTTACACGACATTTTCAAGGCATTAGATCCTGTCATCCTTCCAAGGAATAGTGCACTGCATATACAAATAGAAAACCTCATTCCCATTAAGTCACTTTCCTCTTAATCTTGAATAGCTTTTCATGACCCAAACAGGGTTTCTGAGAAGTTACAGCCTGGATGTTACAGTTGCTGGGTACAGATCAAACAGAAAGTACAGTTTAGGTGATCCCATCTCTATATTCTGGTTTTTTTTTTTTTTTCTAAAAGGCAGCTAAAAATCTGCTGTTACCACCACTTCCTTGGGAATAGACATGAAAAATGGGAATAATACATGTTGTGTCAAGGATCCTTCTGACAAAGATTCCCTCTGGCAGGACAATTCAGCACTTCCAAGGGTCAGACTTCAGTAAGCAGAACTAATAGTCTCCCCATACCATTCCAAACCACTTTGACTTTCCAAAACCTCATCTCTAGAGCTTGTTTGTTCTTTTTAGTACCAAAGACCAACTGCTGACAAGTTTCTATGCAACCTCCTGAGGACTGAAAACACACATTCAAAAAATAAAAGGCAAAAAGCTTAACTATTTTCTTAGAAATTAGCAGCAGTTTCACCAAAGTGCAACTAAATTAAATGGTGTCTTCCTGCTTTGGCAAAGGAACGGGCATAATTTTTATTAACAAATAGTCTAGAAGTATAAGCAAGATGTTTGCTCAAGGACTGCTGGTGTTCCACAGGCTCCTTGTTGGTGGATGTGATGACTGAAGGGAAAAATAAAACTAAAAATCTGTAACACAGACCTTTATCACAACACAGATAAGTCTTAGAGCTTATAAAAAGGGGTACTTCTGCCACCACACCTTTCCTAAACAGAATAGTGTTAAGAGCACTTGCTTTTCTGGGACCAGAGTTTGATTTCAGCTGAAGGCCAGCAATGTAAAATGAGCTCTAATAGGATTAATCCAGCTCCTTCTAGATGAATTCACATCCTTCTTTTCCAGAACACCAAATTAGGTTGCATTACTTGCGTGATTCCTCTTTAGAAGTCGCTGGCAGAGGAAAAGAAAGTATTTAACAGTTCAGCAAGAGATGTTTGCTGGGTCACTTAAGTGGCTTCTTACAGCACGCAGGACTCAAAAATACTAAGCTGAGAGTCTGTTATTACACAGTGACTTTATACACATCATGAACTGGTGATTATTCCTTGGATTCTCTGTGAGAATTTTAAATTATGCAGTTTCCCCACAAGGGAGCTTTGCCATCTTTGCATTTGTCAAACTAAATCACTTTCAAAGAAAATCACAATGGAGATAGAAAAGAATTTGGGTTTTAATCAGCTTTCAGGTTCTCCAGTTTTCAAGTATTGCAGAATTTCAGCAATACACAGGCAGAGATTTCTGATTCCAGCTCTGCCAGGATCCCCACACTTCCTACACAGCAGAACTGGGGATCTGAGGAGTCACCTGGGACCTTCCCCTCCCCACCTGCTTTGCCACGAGCCCAACAGTCCTGGCAATCCCAGCAATCCCAATTCCAGACAGGACTTTCCCTGTGGCCAGTCTCTGCATAGAAGGGCTCCTTCCAGTCTCCTGGGTCCACAGCTGAGTTCCAGGATGTCCAAGAAGGAGGAAAACCAGTTCCCAATATCGTCCTTACCTGCCATCACTGGGATGCAAGGTTGGTTTGGTTGGGGTTTTTTGACTGGATTCAAGTTCGTCCCAAGAAATTCCATAGCTGCATCTTGAGCTGTCTCCCCAGAATTTCTGATTATTCATAAAATGTTAATAACTAATAAGCAGCAAATTATACCTGTACAACAGTCCAGAACACTTTAGTGTTCCTATTAAGTTGTTCATATGACACACTTGTCAATATGAAGTCTGAAAATGAAGCAAAAACCAAACATAGTAAAAAAAAAAAGGAAGAAATAATAATTAAAAATTCTAATTATTGTCACAGGTGTATAATAATTTGATTTTTTAAACACTCCCATGATTTACAAAATGTAGCAGGTTAAATGTTTGATTAATGTCTTTCGTTCTGTAAAAATGGGGCAGTAATACATTTTATTTTGCGGTCACTGTTACAAATTACACCAAAGTTATTCCAAGTTTAGGACTTCAACATTAATACCGTGCTGAAACAAAGCAAGAGGCAAAAATCAGCTGCTCACACCCAGGTGCAGACAGCATTTATCTTTTATTATGATGACACGATTCTTGAAAATGCAACAAATACCATTTCAGGGTCATCATCCCTCAGGAAAGAGACATTCTAGTCCAGAATCTCTTTAATCTCATCCTCTGTCCACGGGATACAGCTTTCTGCTCCTCAAAATTCAGTGCTTCGAGGTCAGAGTCAGTGTAGAGGATACTCTGAAGATCTGGGGGAGCATGTTGCTCAGTTGGTAAAACATTTCCTCGGAAATTGTCTGGGGAAAAAAAAAACCCACACCAGTAAGCTTTGGCTTTTGGAAGAATTAAGTCTCTCTCAACCTCGTTTCTTGATATTTCAGAGAATTGCTGCTTTTCAGAAGACCACACAGATAATTTTCAAACTGTGTGTTATAATCCTACTTAATTAAATTAAAAGGAAAAGACTGACCTAAACCCACTGTATTTATGTGACATATCCATTTCCAGTAGATTTCTTGTTCCAATAATTATTTCTACCTAACAAAAGTAGGATAGTGCTGCTTGTTATCTACAGGACTCCTGCCCTCTGAATTCCAGCATTAAATTAAACTTCAGTATTTATTCTTGGCTTCCTCCTTGCTCAGCAGCTTCCTACTTTGTCAAGAAATACATGTTATTTCTTTCCTAACATAACTCTGATTTTATGTCCGGCACTGCCTTTTATCTTTGGAAAACTTCCTGTTTCTGAAGATCAGCTACAACTCCAAATTAAACCATTGTAGAACCTTAATTACAAGTAACTTCAAATACCCGGAGTAATTCAGGTTTTTGTGGAAGCATGACTGAAGTGACTGCATTGCAGCTTTCCAAGTTGTTAGATGTTATGACTAATAAACACCTGAAGTTCTGTAATGCAAGGTTAGCCCATCTCCTCAGGGTAACAGCAAAAAAAAGTCTCTTTTTCAAAAATGATGCACATTTGGAAAGCTGAACTTCCCAGTTTGAAATTTTAGCATCCTCAGAAGATACTACTGGATATTCAAAAATATAAACCTTAATCCTGTTTTACAGGCAAGGAACCAAAACCACACTGATTAATTTAAGCTCACCCCAAAAGAGCAGGGAATAGCAAACACATCAAAACTAGATCTGCTGACATGTAACTTCTTTTTCCAACAGTCTCCTAGGTTGGATGTGAATTTGGTTTAACCCACCTGTGGTACCAGGAATTGTACAGTCCGAGAAATTCCTCCATCCCACGAGGCCATTTCCATCATGAAACCTAAAATAACAGCATTTCTTATATATCCATGCAATATTTCCTGTTAATCACACCAGCATCAATCAGTGAGGGAGTTTTCACATAAAAGTAGGGATGGATGACATATCCATCAGGAATTACTAAAGGTCACCATAGGAAGAGGTCCCTCAAGTAGGTGGTAGAAGGAACACTACTAACATTTTAAATTGAATGACTGGTTCAAGTATTTAAGTGCAGCACACAAAAATGCAGAAAGTAATAACACCACTTGGAAAGACAGAAAACCATGCTGAGTCATGAGGACTTTGCATCAAGGAGATGAATTAGTATATAAATTAGTCTTGGAAAAATGCAGAGAATTCCATTGTTTGAGGCAACCAAAATACAAAGGGCACTGGAAATTACAGAATCATAGAATCATAGAATAGTTTGGGTTGGAAGGCACCTGAAAGATCATCCAGTTCCAACCCCCTGCCATGGGCAGGGACACCTTCCACTAGCCCAGGTTGCTCAGAGCCCCATCCAACCTGGCCTTCAACACTTCCAAGAATGGGGCAGCCACAGTTTTTCTGGGCAACCTGTGCCAGGGCCTCCCCACCCTCCCAGGGAAGAATTCCTTCCTAATATCCAATCCAAACCTGCTCTCTGTCAGTTTGAAGCCATTCCCCCTTCTCCTGTCACTCCAGGCCCTTGGAAATAGTCTCTCTCCATCTACCTTGTGGGTTCCCTTCAGGTCCTGGAAGGCCACCATTAGGTCACCCCAAAGCTTCTCTTCTCCAGGCTGAACAATCCCAAACTCTCTCAGCCTTTCCTCACAGCAGAGCTGCTCCATCCCTCTGATCATCTTGGTGTCCCTCCTCTGGCCTTGCTCTGACAGCTCCATGTCCTTGCTGTGCTGTGCCCCCAGAGCTGGAGGCAGCACTGCAGGGGGGTCTCCCCAGAGCAGAGGGGCAGAATCCCCCCCTTCACCTGTAACAGTAGCTCTTGCCCCCCTTCAGAAACTTCTCAAAGCATTACTGTGCACTTTTTCTTCTCTGTGTTTAAGTTGTAAAGATCCTTCTGAAACATTTTTCATCTCAGTACTCTAAGTGTCTGAGAGCATTTCCTGGTATGACAGTTAATAGTTTCAAAGGAAAAAATATAAGCGTGTTTAACAAATGATAAACTTTGAAAAACACTTTTTAAATTTTTTTGTAAAATACACAGCCTGAGCTGAGAGGGGATGTCACCAAATGCAACACAAACCAAAACCCAACCAAAGCATTCACTGACATACCTTTGACACACTTGAACACGAGCTCCGCCCTCTTCAAGCACCATGGAATGGTCATTTCCTAAAAATGAATGAAAGAAAAGCCTCAGTGCACAATGGATCTAACCAACAAGAGTGGCAGGGTAATTATTAAAAGTAATATATTTTTGTTGCAGAACCTCATTTTTCCTGCAGCATTACAGACTGAGTTTTCCAGAGTGTTCTGGGCAGGTGGTATATACCTTACAGGAGATCAGAAAAGCACTGCCACTGCTTATTGGCAGGAGACTCCCATGTCAGAACGCTTTTATACAGGAAAATGCAGGAAAATGTCCAATATCCAACTGATAAATGTCAGGTTCATGCTTCAGCTAGTCAAAACCAGGCTCCTGACCACATCTTAACAGCATAATGACTTCTATCTGTTCTTGATGATTTTGGTGAAGGTTACTTGGCACACCCACAGCCTTCAGCAAAACCTTCTGTCTAATACTGGAACTAGAAGAAGCCCTTCTCTAAAATTGCATTTATGTTAACGGTAAAAACAAACAAAATTCATCTTCATCTGATGAAGGAGTTTCAGATATAACAGAGAGCAAATCCTTACCAAAAGTTCAATAGCAAAACGTGGCATGCAAACCACATGTGTTTAAGATATGGCTACAAGTATTGGACTAAATAATTTAAGTTAACAGTTTAAATAATCTCGTACATTAAACATTCTTTGGTTGAATATTCCTAGTCAGAGACAGAATGACTCACTGCAAACACTTCTCAGAAAGAAAACAGTCTCTATTTGTTCAGATGTACTCTCAAGATGAAGATGAGCACTTCCTAGTCTGAATACAGGAATAGAGACGTGGAAACCAATTTATCTTCCCAGGTACCTTTTCAAATGTAAGCTTTACATCATTTTCTATTCACAAAAAAAAAAAAAAAAAGCCAGCCTTTATTTTGCAATGTCAAACACTGCAATCTGCCATTATCAAAGAGCTTAATTTCAGGATTAAAGAAAGTTACTTGAGAGGGAAGGTTATCTAAGAATGATAACTGACAACACTGAAGCAATAAACTGAATGTGTGGCCAAAATTCCTACTTAGGTGGGAGTATCCCTTGCCCTCCCCAAAATACACAACACGTTTAAAACAGTGTAAGTTAGAAATGTCTTTTCAGAAAACGTTCATTATGTAAATCACTGCATCAATAGATGCTGCTTTTAGGGTATTCAACACATTAATCAGAACAATGCTGAACAAGTATTGGTTTGGAGTTTTTTAATTTCTAAGCTTTCTAGAAGAAACACTTGATCTTTATTACAACTTATCTGCCCACATGTGCTTTCTGTCACAATAATTTAGGTGTTTATTGTTGGCTCTGATCTCTGTTTTGGCTTGGGTAAAAAAACAAGTGACTAAGAAGAAAAGTTCTCTCTTGGGACTACCTTGTGCAATTACTGATGGGAACTAAGCCTTAAAAGGATTGATTGAAACAGCAGGATATGACACTATTCCTTGGACTGTTTTAGAGGAACACAGATGTTAAATTTTGTGGGCACTCAGGGAAATAACAGGTTGAATCCAGAATGTCACTCCATGAAAGCCACAGGAACTCAAAATGATGTCGCAGTGATTCATTTCTAATCCATCTTTAACAACGTAAGTTCTCATGAATTGGCCATATTATCAGGATTTTTCTCTGTGTGCAGACTAAGTAACAGTTGTGAAAACGATGATCATTTAAGTACCAATTCAAGATACAGTGCAGAATACAGGAAGTAAAATCATGCTGAAGAAGATTGTGAATAGGGTTGGTGCAAGAACAGAGCCAGGCCTGGGCCCGAGTGCTCAGGGCTGGGCCGCGTTGAGCGCACGCGTCCCGGGAGGAGAAGTGTGGGGAACAGAATAAAGGTCTCTGTGTAACCTTTGTTGATCTCACCAAGGCTTTCGATACTGTGAGCAGAAAAGGTCTATGGCAGATTTTGGAAGGTCTAGGATGTCCCCCCAAGTTCCTTAAAATGATCATCTCACTCCATGAGGATCAGCACGGCCAAGTCAGAAACAGCGACACACTTTCTGAGCCCTTTCTAATAACCAGTGGTGTGAAACAAGGCTGTGTTCTTGCACCAACCCAATTCACAATCTTTTCCAGCAGGATGCTCCAAAGGGCCATAGCAGACCTCGAGGATCAGGACGGGATCTACATTCGATATCGTACTGATGGAAGCCTTTTCAGCCTAAGGCGACTGAAGGCTCACACCAAGACTTTAAATCATCTTCTCCAGGAGCTGCTTTATGCTGATGACACCGCCCTTGTTGCACACACAGAAGCAGCTCTGCAGCCTTTAACATCCTGCTTTGCAGACACTGCTGAGGTTTTTGGGCTGGAAGTCAGCCTAAAGAACACAGAAGTCTTCTATCAACCTGCACCTCAGGAAGTTCCCCATCATCCCCATATCACCATTGGCGAATCAGTGCTCAAATCAGTCCAGCAGTTTAATTACCCAGGCAGCCTCATCTCCTCGAATGGTAAGATTGACGGAGAGATAGACAACAGGTTAGCAAAGGCATATAGTGCTTTTGGAAAACTTCATGAAAGAGTTTGGCAAAATAAACACTTGAAGAAAAGTACCAAGATCAGTGTTTACAGAGCCATAGTGTTGTCTACTCTTTTGTATGGATCTGAATCCTGGGTCATCTACCGCCACCACCTGCGTCTCCCAGAACCCTTCCATCAACACTGTCTCCATACAATCCTAAACATCCACTGGTCAGATTATGTGACCAATACATTTGTTCTAGAACAAGCAGCAGTCACAAGTATTGAGGCCATGTTACTGAGAACACAGCTGTGCTGGGCAGGGTACATCTAAAGGATGAAGGACCAACCACCACCTCCCTAAGATCTTGCCTTTGGTGAACTTGCCACCGGCTGCCGCAAGAGAGGAGCCCCGAAGAGAAGATACAAGGACTCCCTGAAACAACATCTCAGCCTTGGTCACATTGATCATCATAACTGGTCTACTCTGGTCTTCAATCAGGAGGCCTGGAGACACACCATCTATAACGTCGCTGCTTCTTTTGAGAAAGCACACAGGATCACTCTTGAGGAGAAAAGACAACGCAGAAAGAACCGTGTCTTGCAGAATTTACCACCTAAGGAGTCTTTCTGCTGTGCCTTTTGCAATCGGATGTGTCTATCTCATATTGGCCTTTTTAGCCACCAGCGTGCTTGTAACAAATGTGGATAGAGCCTTTTCCAAATCTTTGTTGATGAAGCCCAGCCATAATAACAGTGATCAGAGAGAAACAGTGTCCATCTCTGGAAGTGTTCAAGGGCAGGTTGGATGGGGCCCTGAGCAACCTTGTCTAGAGGAAGGTGTCTCTGTCCACAGCAGGAAGCTGGAACTGGATGATCTTGAAGGTCCCTTCCAACCCAGGCCATTCTGTGATTCTGCGATCACTTCTCTGAGGTTACAACCTTCCAACCATAAAAGAAAGCAGAGAGAACACTCCTAATGAATGCCTGTCAGGGTGAAACATCTCTGCAGCTGGGCTCCTGGTTAACCACTTTACAAAAATGTTTTTATGTAGGTGGTAAACGCAGATTCAGAACTGGGGCCGCTAAAGGCACAGAGTTCAGGTTGAGCTTTCAGAAACCTGTCATTATTCACTTCTCCTTCACCAAGAAGTCACATATTTGCATGTTTCAAATGAGGTCAGCCAGCTGCAAAGCACTGTAATAAACAATGCTGCCAATGCAAGTCACACAGGGTAGTTTTGCCTAAACATACACTTATCATATAGGTCACTTTCTGCTTATTCTGCAAAGACTTACAACTTCATATAAAACATAAATTGTTTTATCAGGACCTTTAAAGAATCCTGCACTAGACAAGAAGATTAATCTTCAGTTTCACACATTCTCAAGACATGATGAACACTTGGTCTTCTGCTTTATTTGTATATTAAAATACAGATATGCAAATGAAAGCTAAAACTAACAAAGTTTAAATAAAACAAAAGAAGAGAAGAAGAATATAATCAGATGGCAACTTGGCTAAGAAAAAGGTAAATTAATTTGTGAAACACAGCAACTGGGTCCCATGAGTGACCCACACTCCTACCCTGCATGTTGATTACTTGCATTTGTGCCCAAAACAAAGGACTTGATACAAATTTCAGAACTAATTCCATCTGTTCCTAAAAGTCTGCTTTTCTGTATGCTAGTATATCCTTTAGAAGCTTCACTTTCCAACATTTTTACCTTTTGCATTGCTTGCTTTTTCATAATTGACCCTGATCCTGCAAAAGGGGGGCCACTTCTACACTGTGCTCCAGTCAAATTCTGTTACAAAACCAGTCACTGTTTAAGGGAATCCTCTCATGAGCCTTTACCTTGCTGTGACTCAGGTACTTCCCAAGAGGTGAAGGCAATATTGAAATTACAAGTGAAAAATCAAAGGATTATTTAAAAAAAACCTACAACCGACTATAATTACCATTGATACCCTGGCATGGATGGCAAAATTATCTTTTTTTTCCTCATTTCTTTAGGTTTATAGACATTCCACCTCTTAAGGATATGGCTGTGCTGCCTGTCCATCACTTCTCTCCCTGCCTTTCCACCCCCTTTTCTTCTCTGCTGGCGTCTTCTGAGCCAGGTGTGACAGAGAAAAGAGGTTGCCAACAGTTTTAAATTACTGTGCACTGTGAAAACTTACTGACTGAGAGGTAAGCTCCACATCAGAATCCCACTAAAGAAAATAAGACAGAACTCAGCCTAGTAGGTAAGAACACAAAGAGCCTCGGCAATATACTGCCTCTTGCCCAGCTGGTATCTGGGAGGACTTAGAGGAAAAAGGGACAAAATTTAAGGATGATATTGATTAGACAGTGAAGAAGGAGGGAGTTAAAAGTAAAGGTGAAATTTGGTTGCTGTTGTGCAGGGCTGAGGTGCTACAGAGTGGTGTTTAGGAATACAGAACTCTAAGCTGAGCTTTGCTAGATCTGCAGCTCCTAAAACTTAGTTTTCAGGTTTTATAGCTAATGATAGTGAAAACTGGGGATCTGGTATCACTGCTGCATCAGCAAGTCTGAAGGTACAGTTCCTAAGCAAGAGCTGTTGCCACAAGACTCCACCTTTCATTAATACTCGTACAACTGTGCGACGAGCTGGATCCAGGAAGTGAAGTGTCCAAAATGAGGGGTGGGAATAACAACTCCAAGTGATATAGCTGGCTGAAATGTTTTTAATTGGTTCAGTTCCTTTCCTTGGGTCACCACACAGATCCAAGTGCCAGGACAATGGCATGTGACTGAGATAGACCATCCCCATTTGGCTTAAACCAGCGCGAAACTCGCCCTTTGCAAAAATCACTTCGGTCGCACCCAAGGATATAAAACCAAACCAAACCTTTCCACTGACTTACTTCTGACATTTCATGCACCAGCAGGAGAGGAATGCTGATGGTGGTGATGTCATGTGTGCAGCAGACTTTGAGGATGTTCCTGAGCCCCATGATTGCAGGATCCCGAGCAGTCACATTAACAGACCTCACGTTGTCATCCACGCACAGGTGAAAAGCAACATGGATTTCAGACAGATTGGAATGGCGTGTGATGTAGAATTCTCCTGCAGAATAACATAAACCAAGATCTCATGGTGGTGATCTGCATGAAATCCCCTTGTTAGGCAGTGTAAGGACGGGGTCATTCAAGATAAAAGTCAAATAGAAATATACAGCAGAGATGGGAACAAGGAGATTAAAAAAAAGAGGTTAGGAACCGAGTGATCTCTTGGAATATCACTGTTTTACATTCATCCTACACTCATTTTCCTGCTTTGATGGGTTCCACTGGCATCATGGACATGTGGTGTAATAACACAACAGTGCCAGCACAGGCGGATATGATCTATATATAGTACGAAGCAGCAAAACAAACACAGAGGAGGTGTAATACTCAAAATACACAATGCAAGCACTGAATTGCAGACAGATGTGGGAGGAGGAAATACCAAAAATGGATGGGTTCAAATAAAGGATGTGGAAACAGATAGTGGGTTACGTAACAACTGAGATATGGCACTGGAAGACAAAGGTATCGGTGATCATTAGAATTTAAAATAATTCGTAACAATGAGAAGATGAGTTGCAGAGTTGTTTGCAAACAACCAATGTATTCATCTTCAAGCTCCACAGCAGCTTTCATTACTAAACATCAGGATTTAGATACTTTCTCTGAGGTGAATGGATTTCTCCATTCCCAAGTTAAAAAAACACATCCTAAAGTGCTTTTCTGCATCGCAACAGTGATGTACACCCAGTTATTTTAAAAAATAAAATTAGCTGCTGGCATTTCAGTTTCATCTTTTCCCCAAGACGCTCAGAGATCTTTTTTTTTTTTCACCCTCAAATTCTGAAAAGAAATTTTAGGCAAAGAGAAGTGATTTGCCCCAAGTCATATGATGCAATGGCAAAGCTGGGAATAGAAACCAGATGTCCTGACACCCAGTTCTCTGCCTTAGCCACAAGAACATCCTTCTCCTCTGATTGAGGTCAACTTGGGTTTAGTTTATAATTTATGTTCTGACTTTAGAGCTAAAAATGTGCATGTACAGAACACAACTTGCTTCAAGAAGTGGGGGGTCACTGCGACACAACTCACCCGGCAAAATATTGGACTGGTTTCGTTCAATATTCTTTAATTTATCTTCATTTCCACTCATTTTGTTTTCTGTACATAAACACACAGCAGAAACATTAAACAGGTCCTCTATTAATCACATTTTAGCACGAAAGTTTGATGTACTAAGATGATATTTGGCTTGAACTTTTACCACAAAAGTCCACCAAAAGAAGGAGGATGGACAGAAGTGTTTTTGCTGCCTTCAAGACACACCGAACTGAATCCTACCTCAAATTATCGACTTCCTCATCATATTCTATGATATCTCTTCATTTGGAAAAAAACAAAACACAGTTCCTCATACATGATACTGAACTTTCCAAATTGCCCCCACAACTACATAGCACCTATTACACTTTAAATGATGTAACAAATTTAACAAATAAAAACAGCTTTCACTATTTCCCTCAAGACCACAGCAATATTTCCAAGAATAATGCAATATTCCCAAGAAAACCTGGTTTTCTATGTACTCCTGTGAATTTTTTTCACATTCCTGACATATTTAAATCACACAGGTAGCTCTTTGCAAGAAAAAACAAAGTTTTGGGATGTACAAACACCACGTGGTCAGAACATTTCATAGCCATTTGTAAATACAACTGCAAAGGAAACCATTCACAAAGATCTGGTCAGCACTAAAAGGTACACACATTTAGTCAATTTATTATTCAATTTTTAGCATTCACTTTAAAGGAAGGGGAAAAAGTCATAACTCCTCTCCTGCTATTTTTAAAGATTTAAATTTAAACAGAAATAAAATGTAACCACAGATAAAGTCTGTGTTGCTACAGGCAGTTTAAACTGCAGAGGAAAGCAGGATGGCCTGATACACTTCCCATGCTGTTAAAATGTGACCAGAACCTAAGGACTTATATGTTGGGTTTTAGTAAAATTATATCTGTTATGGCAGCAAAGAGAGACTTTTATGAAAAGAGAATTTCGTGCAGAAGTCTCAGGGTTTATTGCTAAACCCAAACATCCCGATTTTATAGCTGAGGTAACTGCAGAAGAGTGGAATCAACTAGCCCCTGCCCACAAACATCCAGTTGCCCACTGTTCTATTCCAAGGAAAGTAATTTTGGTTGTCACTAACCATGGTGCCTTTTCGACTTACTGCTGCGCTGTGCTCGGGCCTTAAGTACAACTTTCTGGACAATTTCAAGCTGTTCTTGAATTCCAGGAAAGTGGAAATCCGTGCATTCTTGGCAAACAGTTGCAAAATCTAGGAAAAAAATAAGATTATGATCCGCGTCATCGGGTTGTGCTCAGTACCATTACATAATTCTACTCCACTGTTCAAGTAAGGGTACAAAGCTACAAAGTCAACCCCCTCAAAAGCAGACTTGCATGTTTTTGCAATTGCTGCACCCCCTTTCAATTTCTAAAAAAAATTCGGAGAGGAACAAAATATTTTTTGAAATAAATTAAATGCTCGGGGGGAAAAAAACCAAAACAAAACCAAAGGACCAAACCAAACCAAACCAACTTTGAGTGTTGCTGCTCTTTAAACAAAACCAGCCAGAGCAAAAAAAAAAAAAAACAAAAAACCAAAAAAACCCCCAAAATAACAGCAATAATATGAGCATTAAATGTAATTGTGCTTTAAAAATGATGCCTTGTTACTAACAGTCTTTCAATCCGTGATACTTTGTTAAAACATATATAATAGATGCTTCCTACAGTAACAATAACATTCCAGTTTGTTTTGAAAAATGAGAGCTATTAATGAAATTCTTAAACAGTGCATCTGGAAAACTGGAATTACAGTTCTTTCCTTTCAGTTCTCAAAACACAGATCTTGAAAGCTAAAGAAAAGTGTCATCAGCTAAATAGAGCTGTGAGTTCCTTTTCCTGATAAAGAAGGTATTACATCAGATTTGGAAATATTATACTGATAATTAGGATCACAATGTGACTGGTATTCTAAACTCCTTATGCCAATGTCCAGTTGTCTTGCCAAGGAAGTCAATAGGAGCCAAAACAAGTCTTCAGCAAAGAGTTTCATCTTTTTACATGAAATCTCCATCACAAAAACTAAGCACTTCCTACTTACTTCCCATTTTGGAGTACCTGTTCTAATCCTCCTTTAATTTCTTAATGTGCTCTGCCTGTCTGGAGAGCACCATATATTCCTATGAACAGGCAGTGACAAGAACAGGCAGAGTAGACAGAAAAATCTTAATGTATCTTATCTTTTTGCATGACATCTCCATCTTAAAAACTATTTTCAAAAGGCTTTATTAAATTCTGGTGTCTAAAACCAAGGGAGAAAAAAAGCTGATACTCCAAAAGAGTGTGTTTTCTGTGTGCATCAAAGTAAAATAAGGCTAGAAGACATCAGCTGAAAGCAAATAAATTGTACTTAACTTTAATTTTAATTCATAATTTGTCTGGGTGCACTACAACTACTCCAAGCATGAGCCACAGTAGCCTTAAAAAGCTCTAATAAAACACTTGAGGTAGGCAAGGCATAAAGTATATAAAGAAACCATTCTCAGAGGTTTGAGAGAGTCCCTTCAGAAGCCAAAGAAATCCAAACTTATTGAGGATTATATTTTACAGGTTGTGATATGGTCCATATTTTCCTCCTTTACTGTGGCTGCAGGATCTCCTTGGTGGCTGGGAAACGCAATTTTGTTTTTAAAGTTATTACCTAAATGTCTGTCTTATCACCTAAAATTTAGCATAAAAACAGATCTTCTGCTTTTGTTATTCATTTAAATATTTAAGCAGTTGAAAAAGTAACTGCAAGTAAGTATGAAATAATACTGTTAAAATTAAACAGCTTGGGAACCATAAACAGCACAAATGCAACTGCAATTTTTACTGGTACAAGCCTGATTCCACACTGTTTCCAGGGAATATCAACCTCCAAAGTATATTTTTTTATGGCATGCTGGAATAATGACAAGTAGTAGTGGTTCCAGTCATAAAAAAGACATTCCAAGTGCGAATATTTTGGAATTGAACTTCCAGACCAAGGTGGGAAGGTCAGCAATGTGATTCACAGAAAGTCCTGGTGACCAAAATCAGAACAGGAACAAACACACCTTCAGTTGGTTAACCTTGATAGAAAACACCTTCATCATAGTGTCCAGTTCCTCAAAAGACTTCAATCAATGCTACTAATCAAGCTTTCCAGGAATAGACCTGGAAGTAATATTCCTGTTGTTCATTTTTAATGGAATTCGTGCTATCAAAAGCATTTTTATACATTTACTTATCACTTTAGCATACTCCCTTTTCATTTTTGCAAACAGGTTTCAGCATGCTAATCTGATATTAGAGAGTGAGAAGCCCCTATAAAAAGTCAAAGGCAGCAAAATCAACATCGAAATGTCCTCTCCAGCATGTTCCTCACTCAAACACAAAACCTAGGCAAGAGATGAGAGGGGTAACAGCACAACACTGTCCTCCACCTTTACCCGTGTCTCTTTTTGCATTTGTTACCCTTTTGCAAGGCCATATCCAAAACACTAAGGTCTCCACTGAAGTTAAATTTTACATTAGGGTCTCCACTAAATTTTAATATTACAAGGACTGGTTTTTTTGTGGGAGAAGACAGCAAGAATTTAAATGACACGCCCCCGGGAAATCTCACCTCTTTTGATCCCACTGTATGAACTGATCCTGTTGTCCACCAGCAAAACCATGCCACAAAGAGAAGTTGAATAGAGAGACATTGCAGTTTGAAGCCTGTGAAGCTTCACTCCGCTTCGATGGTTGCGCTTGTGTTTGCAGAAATCCAACATATCAGCTCTCAGCAACCTCAAGTTGTGCATGGTCTTCAACTGAGCTCCTGCCCAGAACACACACAGCTCAACACACACAGTACAAGACAAAACTCAGGATTGTGATTAAAATGCAAGAGATCAAAGCGCTCCCCTAAGTTTTGTTGAAAAAGATCTGTGAGGGAGTTATAAACCAACACCACTCAAAAGAAGTTCTTAACCCTGTATTCAGTTTCACAGACGTATCAGCAGTTTGCAAAGGGTATTTTCAAAGTAAAGTATTTTCACATGCTGTCACAAAGCAAGGCTTGTTCACTCCTGAAATGAGCTTTGTTCCCTATTACAGAATCATTTAGGTTGGAAAAGACCTCCGAGACCATCAAGTCCTTTGACCAATCACCACCTTGTCAACTAGGCCAGAGTGCCACATCCAGTCTTTCCTTTAACATCTCCAAACTGGGGACTTCCCACCTCCCTGGGCAGCCCATTCCAGTGCTTGACCACCCTTTCCATGAAGAAATTCTTCCTGAGGAATATTGTAAGGTTATGGATTCAATTACTTGTGTGTGGTGGTGTATCCTCTCCCCCCTTCCTTAGAACCACTCTACAGCCTCAGGAATTCCCGGCGGGCCTTGGTGTTTGTGTAATGAGTGTAAAGGTGAGGCATCCCTTGACCATCCTAGGAAGTCTTGCTAAAGTGGGAGCTGCATGGAGGTGAAGGACAAGAGCAGGGATCATCAGTCATCCCCTGACGGCCTTGAAACATTCTCTACCTGAACCATGGCCTGAGGGGAACGGTACCATTGCTGCTGGAGTTTTGGAAACAATTCCCAGTTGGTTTGGAAACTCCAGTAATTACCAACCTGAGGATGAAAATTTTACAGATGACTAAAGCCAATCATCTTATGACTGCTATGGACAGCGGTCCTAAAGGATGTCTTTGAGCTCTCCTGGACCCCAGCAGGATGCACTGGCATCTTCCTCTTACAGAGAAGCTTCTCAGAGCTGGCAACCTCTGAGGTTTGAGACACTTGGAGGATTGTCACTGCCTATCTCTGCCTAAATCACTTTAGATTGATTACAATCCAATTTTCCTTTGTGTGCTTTATCTCTATAGTAAGCAACAGAGTGAACCTTGCCTTTGAACCTTTTTGCTCCTTTGCAAATTTATATTAAAACTGCTTTGGCTGATGCCTTTGCTGGTGATTTTTTAAGCCACATAACAAGGTCAAAACAACACAAGAAGTCTCTACTGCACAAACAAAAAATGCAAATTTTAAGTACCTACTCTTCTGTTAACTGAGCATAAGAACTGAGTTTGATAACCACGTTTTCTTACCAAGAAAAGTTAAAATATCATTTTTAAACACTACGGGGTTTGACGTTACTGTGCTTTTCTACATGAGTCACTTTGCTAAAGTGGATAAAACCTTACTTCTAGAGATGTCTTCCATGAAGTACATTTCAGATAGCTAGATAATGCTTGACACAGTTTATACCATCCTATTCTTCTCTTACACAAGTAAAGAACAAATACAAAACAAATTGTACATTATATACATTGACAGTTAAATACTGCAAACAATACATGGCTTAGATCCATTATTTATAAGCACCTCTTATGTTTGGTTTTGGGGTCAGTTTACTCCACTTACCTAAGTGAATAGTAAAGCTTTCTTCTAACAACCTTTGTTCTTCATAAATTCTTCCATTTCCTTCCACAGATTCTCTCAGTTGACTGGGCTGAACCTTAATTTCATCACTAAAATAATGAGAAACATACATAATGAGTTTATCCTTAATTTTTTGTTCAAGACCAACAACTCTGTGAAAGCTATCTAAAGTTTTCTCAGCTGGTCTGTAGAAACCAGGACACTAAACCTCCATGAACTCCACTAATCTGGGGCTTTTTTACCTTCCTGGCAGCAGGGAGAGTAGACTCCACTGTTAGATTTACATGATTTGGCTTATTTGTAAAGCATTCCAAGACTGAGAAATAAAAATAAGTTTTATAACAAAATAAGAATGCAGGAATAAAAGGAAAAAAAAAATCTTCTCAGCCTATTTATAATAGCAAAAAACTTATTTATGAAGTTATCAGATAAAGCATTTCTTTTTTCTCCCCACACAAAACTGGAGGTTAAAAAAAGCCTTATCAAATGTTCCACAGTGTTCAACCTACAAGGAAATTTTTCAGATATCAGTTCCAATTTTTTCCCTAAGTTCAGCTGTCTGTTAGGGATGCAATAAGTGCTGTTGATGCTGCGTGAAATAACATGAACATCTCTACAATTTGAGTCTGCATCAATGAAATGTTTCTCTCTGTTTTCAAAGTGCCTCATCTCTAAAGGTGTTTTATAAACTTACAAAGGTGTTTTATAAACATTGCAAATGCCTAGTGATGAGACAGGACTGAAATATACCACTGATAAATACATATACACACATACAAGCAATATAATAATGCATAAATATGTGCATATCTCTCTCTTTTATGTCTATACATGTGTAACACACACACATCTCTCTCTCTCTTTAACCTTCTAGTTGATCTCTTACAGACTTCCTTTGCATTATTTTCAAATGCATTAAGGACCTACAGTTTTTAAGACTGAACACAAGCAGAGAGATCCCCCTTTCTGCCACTGCATGAGGGTGCAATGATTAAAACACCATCACTTCACATCTACAATAAACACCCAAGATTATGAAGCTGAGACATCCTCACTGTCTCTCTGGAATTCCAGCATTCCAGTTCTAGCTTTCAGCTCCAAGCAACTTCACTCTGGTCTTATTTTACAGCAGTAAAATAAGAAGGCCAGAACCTGGAAAGAGGTTCACACTGTCAAGGACGAACAGCCTTTGCAATTTCATTATCTTTAGAGCCTCATGGAAATAAATCAACAGAGTCAACATGAAAATTCTGTGGAAAAATATTTGAGGATTGGGCTTAGAGCCTGCACAGTCTGCAGGGATTGGAATCGCTGGATTAGAATGTGGCCAAACTGCTTGTGAGCTGTGAAGTCCTAGGACATTCTGGGACTAACCTCAGAACTGCACAAGAACTTCCAAAACATGAATTCACAGACAAAAAAAAAATATCCTGAGGGAAGTAGTGAGAAAGCTAAACATACAGCACGATCTTCCAACATCTTTGCCCTCCTCTCTCTCTTCCCTCATGCTCTATATGTTCAGTTTCCTTATCCCAAAAGGAAACACTTATGGGAAAGTGAAGTGTTTCATGCATTGCAATCCATCCTGTCTCCTCTTATCCCTGGTAGCCACTTTGTTCAAAGGTGGTGTTTCCCATAAATTCCTTACTGAGTCCACCATCAGACTGGCTCTTCTACCAACATGAGGGATAAGAAAGCATCAGGTTTTACTCCTCCTGTTTTCCTGTTAGTAGCAAAGGTGGTGGTTACTAGTGATAAAGACTAAGTATCCCCACCACCACTTACAAATTCTAATTTCCCTGCTATTTTCTCAAACAGAAAGCTTTTCAATCCACTCTCTCCATAAATGTTCACACTAAAAAATGCCATTTTTTTAGCTGCCCAGTGATGTACACATCAAGTGGCTTATTAATTCCAAAAGTGTGATATTGTTACCATTATAACTATTATTATGGTATTGAGTCACCATTATTCTGCAGAACATCCTTAACTGATAACAAAAAACCTTGTGAAACAGTGTTAAAGACAGACATAGGAAATAAAGGCAAAATAGGAGAAAATTCCATTCAGCTAAAGTTGTATATCAGTGCAGTAGAACACTTTCTGATACTGAAAGGTTATAGCATTACATAATGAAGAAACTCCTAATAATACAGACATTTAATTATGGTGGTTTATTTGCCTTTGATTTGCTTTGATTACCCTATTTCAATGTTTATACAGATATTATAACGACCCTAATAGGATTATATTATTCTATTTAAAAGATTACATAAATGCAAGTCCTTTGAACTATTACAGGTGGAAGTAAGGATCACAGAGGAATTAAATACCCGATTGAGCTGTTGTTGGGATTCTTTAGGTCCTGATGAAGCTTTATCACCCATTCCTGATATTCCTGTTTCTGGATAGCAGTAGTCTGTTTTAATTCATTAGCCCACTTGTTCTCCAAATCCTGACAAGACAACAGTGATAGTTTGAGTGGTTTGGGTTTTCTTTTTAAGACATTTATGTGTATGATGTGTTTTAGTTGACTGGACCTCAGTTTACCTGCTGGGATTCAAAATGCTGAGCTGCTAAGGAATTCACATCCTGGTCAGTCAGTGATTTCCCAAGCTCCTGCATCACCTTATCCATTTCTGCTCCTTGTCTGAAAGAGTTGAGAAACACAGACTTCAAAAACCTGGCAGAAGAACACCCTTTGCTGTGATAAGAGTAGAGGTAGTGGTAGAGTGAATAGTTACATCACTCCCAGATTTAGCAATGGATATCCACAAAACAAATTAGAGTTAAGGATCAGGGATTCCAAGTCAGCTCCTGTGTCAACAAAACAACAACCTAGACTCATTTGGGACACTCTCAGCTGCCACCAGAATAGGGAGTTTTCTGGTTATGACAAATAGATCTGATAAATTCCATCAGAGTCAATACACAGCTGCATCACACCTGATCTCTAAAACATTACTGCTCCTTCACATTTGAGAAGAGCCAATAAGCAGCAATAAAGTTTACAAACCCGTTACTGGCAACATTTAAACCCAAATTAGAAATATGTACAATTCAGTCTCAGAGAAACCATATGAACAGATGTGCATTGCATAATGTGAGCTTGAACACTCACAGTTCAAGAGCAGTATTGCCACTCAGAACGCTCAAACACACCTACTCAGAGTATTCTGGCAGGAAAAGAAAAACACTGTCTGTGTTCCCTCTTGTGGACAAAAAAGTCACCTGCAGCTATCCAAACTTATTCCAGAACTTGGGATTCAAATTCAACAGTTTCTGATTTATAGCTGCCTCAAGTCTTTTGCTTATCTTTTCATATTCTTTATATCTTAAGCCCTTTAACACTTTTAAGGTGGTTAGAACAACAGAAATCAAAACTTATATTCTCCTCAGTCATTGAAAATAATAAAAGCTAAGGCCATCAAAGTAATATAAGACAGCTGTCCCTCATGAATCATGGAATCACAGAATGGTGTGGGTTGGAAGAGACCTTAAAGATATCTCTTTCCAATACCCTTGTCATGGGAAGGGACATGTTCCACTAGCCCAGGTTGCTCCAAGCCCTGTCCAATCTGGCCTTGGACACTTCCAGGGATGGGGCAGCCACAGCTTCTCTGGCAACCTGTGCCAGGGCCTCCCCACCCTCCCAGGGAAGAATTTCTTCCTAATATCCAATCTAAACCTCCTCTCTGTCAGTTTGAATCCATTCTCCCTTCTCCTGTCACTAAATGCTCTCGTACTTAGTGTTTACACAAAACAAATACAAGTTGATGCATTGTCCTAAAAGTTTATACACCCAGTGACATGCAATAAGAGAGAAGAAAACATAAAAAACACAAAAAGGAATACCTTTCCCGTAGTTTTTTCAGTTCCACATCCCTTTCACTTATTAATTCCGAGATGCTGACGAAATAATTGTGCTCCAGGTTTAACAGCATTTCAGAAGCTGGAGAATGTATCAGATCATGATAAACATCTGCAAAATCTTCATCCCAGCTGGTTTCTTCAGGTCTGGCATGTTCTAACGTTGTCTAAGAATTTTAAAGAGATTTTAAAGAGATTTTAAAGCACATGGTACCTTTTAGGACATACAAGGATCCCTCACAATGGTGGGGCAAAACCAAGTGGGCACACACACAGCTTTTACCATACGTACGTCATCTCTCCTAATTTAAACTTTCTACTTTAGATTTAAATTTTCTCCTTTCCCATATTCTTTCTTGTTCAAAGCAACTGAAGGCAGAATCACTAAGGTTTGCACTACAGGGAGGACTTAAGAATTTTCACACAACACCAACTTGGAAAGAACAGCAATGTCCACAGTATCTGCAACTGATGAATTTTAGATAAGGACCAAAATACCAGCTATGCAAATAAAAATGCTTTACTATCAAGGATGACTAACCTCTGATGTCACTAAGAATTTGATCAACAACAGTGATTTCAGAAAAGCTACTTTTATTGAACAAAGACTGGCCCAAAAGTGCCAGTTTTGCAAGCTCTTTATGAAATTTTTCCCAACATTTTTCTATATTCCATGAGAAGCAAACTCAATTCCTACAAACTTCTCCCCAAATACTGCAGTTTCTGTCAACTCTTTTTTTGCCTTCACTAGGACCCCTCCAGTTCTTTCCCATTCCACTATTTTGAAGATCACATGCAAAACTGGAATCCTTATTCCAGCTAAATCCTCATCATTCCTAAATAATGTAAGAGTCACATGAACTCAAAAAATGAGCTAAGAGGTTGCACTCCATTGTACACTTTCTCTTTATAGCCTTCATTGCTACTACTGAGATTTAGGAGTACCACTTTAATTTAATTTAAAAACACCACTCTTGCTTTAATTCTAATGCACTATAATCCTTATGCCTATTTTTGTTTGAATATCAACTGGTAAACGAACTAGCCCTTTACTTCCTCATTTTGTATCTTTTGAATCTACTAAATTCAAGAAAACCCTGACACAGAACTTGTAGGATGAGGACTTAATGCTCACTTTCACACAAAAAACTGCACGAATTACTCAGTAAAAGTGAATTTCACTGTAATTTTGCCTCTTCACAACTGTGATTCTGTCTGTACTCACACACTCTCACAAAACAAGTCCTGAATATTAACTTTCCAGCCTTAATCTTACCTCTTTATAAGCTTTAGCCCAAGTATCTGCCAGCTGGTTGATGTCTACTTTTCCTGATTTCACTGCTTCCAGGGCCACTTCAGCTTCTCTATCGTAATCTTTTATAGTTTCCTCTTTTATGAACTTGTTCAGAGATTGCTTCAGGTCTGTACAACAAGAAGAGAATGGTCCATCAACAAAACACACCAATAGAAGTACCAGTAATCATCTAGGAAACATAAATAGTTTTTCTGAAAACCTTTTCCTTGGCCACCTTACTTGTTTGCACTGACAGTGATTTTCTTCGATGTTTTGCTGTTTAAAAAACTTTTTTTAACACTGCTCTACTAAAATACCCTTTTTTTTTTTCCTTAAAGCAAGTTGCAAGACAATTGTGGACAAAGATATGTGATGCTGATTCAAGAAATGGGTTCATACCATTTTCTACAAAGCATGGTAGGTTGTGCAGAACCATCAGACGTCCGTGCAAATGACTGATATTCTCTTGCACGGGGAATTTGAGAGGCACAGTGAGCACAAAATGTTCATTTCCAGCACTGAATGTGTACACATAGTCTCTCTCCCGAGTGTAAGTCTTTCCTTTATTAGGCTTCATCTTCTTGAGGTGATTTCCTGCACTAGAAATGAAAATAACAAGAATTACGTTCTTTTAAAATAAGAAAAACATAGCTTTGTTAATAATTTATAGCTTCTGTCACAAAAACTTAATCCCCCACATTTTCATAGATACTCCCCTCAGTTTTGACTTCCAAACATATACAGCTGGAACTGGGGCATAAATCCATTTCCAAAACACCAAGTGCTAATTTGTATTTCTAAATTATATCACTATATGAATTTGGGCCATTACTCTCAGAAATTACAGCATAAGTCTCCTGACTTAAAGGCATAACCAAGACAGATGGGAATCCTCATAAACACAAAACTAACTGAAACACTCTAACTTCTGCCATGGATGTCTCAAAATCTGAAATCCTTCTCAGTGCACAAAGGTCTTCTTTCCTCCTTTGAGCAGATGGCACAGCTAGGGGGGAGTAGAGCGGATGTTTGCAATAAGTTTTAAGAGTTTATTTTGTCATTCTGTAACCTGTATTAAAAAAAACGAAAATCCAAAAGAAATGTAGGAGAGCTGTCTACAGAATGAAAATACAGGATGGGAGAACATACCTGCGTCGGTAATTTTACCCTCCTCTCGGGCTCCTCTGCTCATTCACATCCCTCTTTTTTGGACATTACCTGCAAAGCCGGACACATTGCTTCGGATGAAACCTCCCCAGTGCTAAAAACCACGGCCCAAGGGGAAGACAAAGAAAGGGGGAAAAAAAAAAAAAAGTAGAATTCATGGGATCAGTTTCTGGCGTTTAGTTGTTTTGTTGTTTGTGGTTTTTTTGCCGGATTTTCCTCTGAACAAACCCACGTGTTGGAAATAGATGAGACAGGTCAGATACATAAACATAAACCCCACGCTAAAGCCAGGCGGTGTCCCCGCCCTCCCAGGAGCTGGATTCAAAGGGAAAACACTGGGAGAAACACAAGCCTGACCAAGGTCTTTCTGCTGTGCCCCGAGGTTTAGTGGGGTACAGGAGGTGGGCGTGACGAGGTGGCGGAGAGGCAGACGGGGGCGAACCCCCTTTCCCAAATCTGCTCCTGAAAAAAAAAAAAAAAAGCAGGAGCAAAGCCGGGCAGCGCGAAGCACGGCCCGCAGTGATGCCCTCCCCGTTCTCCAGCCCCGAGAAGGCTGCGGGATCACCGCCCGGGCCGCGGCCGCCTGCCCGTGTCCCCTCCCGCGGGCTCACCTGCTCCGGGCGGGCGCTTGCCATGACCCGGCCGCCGGGGCGGTGCCGACCCGCCGTGTTCCCGCCTCCCCGGCACCGCAGCTTCGCGTCCGCAGAGGCAGATTCGGCTCTTTTTCCGTGGCGAACGTGCTGAGAAAGCGCCTCTGGAGGGAGGGAGGGAAGGAGGAGGGGAGGAAGGGAAGAAGGGAGGGAAGAAAGGAAGGCGGCGAGCGGCGGCGGCGGCGGGAGCGCTCGCCCGTAGCGGGGATGGCGCGGCCGGGCAGGAGGTGCGTGTGCCGCGGGGAAAGGAGGGCTCGCCGCCTGCTCTCGGGGCCTGGGATGGCTCCCAGGGCGGCCCTGTTTTTCCTTTCCAGCTGGAAGGGAATTGGCAGCTGGCTGAGCGGCAGGTCCCAGGGGGTCGCGGTCAGTGGCGCTGGGTCCGGGTGGGGGCCTGTCGCTAGTGGGGTCCCTCGGGGTTCAGTGATAGAATCAAAGAATGGTTTGCATTGGAAGGGACTTAAAAGATCATCTCGTTCCTTGCCATGGGCAGGGGGACACGTTCTACTAGACCAGGTTGCTCAGAGCCCCATCCAACCTGGCCTGGAACACTTCAGGGATGGGGCAGCCACAGCTTCTCTGGGTAACCTGTGCCAGGGCCTCCCCACCCTCCCAGGGAAGAATTCCTTCCTAATATCTAATCTAAACCTGCTCTCTGTCAGTTTGAAGCCATTCCCCCTTCTCCTGTCACTCCAGGCCCTTGGAAATAGTCTCTCTCCATCTACCTTTTAGTCTCCCTTCGGGTCCTGGAAGGCCACCATTAGGTCACCCCAAAGCTGCTCTTCTCCAGGCTGAACAATCCCAACTCTCTCAGCCTTTTCTCACAGCAGAGCTGCTCCATCCCTCTGATCATCTTGGTGTCCCTTCTCTGGACTCGCTCCAAGAGCTCCATGTCCTTGCTGTGCTGGGCCCCCAGAGCTGGGGGGGTCATCCTGGGCCCGGTGTTGTTTAACTTGTTCGTCAGTGACTTGGCTGAAGGGGTCGATGCCTCGTCAGAAAGTTTGGTGAGGACACAAAGCCTGGAGGAGTGGCCGATATCCCAGGGATATCCCAGGGGGCTGTGCAGCTGTTCGGAGGGATCTTGACAGGATGGAGAGATGGGGAGAGAAGACCTCTCTGAAATTCAGCAAAGGCAAATGCAGGGTCTGCACCTGGGGAATAACCCCGTGCACCTCTACAGGCTGGGGGTGACCTGCTGGGAAGCAGCTCTGCGGGGGAGGACCTGGGGGTCCTGGTGGACAACAATCTGTCCATGAGCCAACAGTGTGTCCTGGGGGCAGGGAGGCCAATGGCATCCTGGGGGCACTGGAAAGAGCACTGCCAGCAGGATGAGGAGGGTAATCCTGCCCCTCTACTCAGCCATGGTGAGGAACATCTGAAGTCCTGGGCTCCTCAGGACAGGAGGAACATGGAGCTCCTGGAGTGGGTCCAGCAGAGGCTGCGGAGATGATTCAGGGACTGGAGCATCTCCCTGAGGAGGAAAGGCTGAGGGAGCTGGGGCTGTTCAGCCTCCAGAGGAGACACTGAGAGGGGACCTCATCCATGTGTGTCAGTGTCTGCAGGGAGGGGGCAGAGGATGGACCAGGCTGTGCTCGGGGGTGCCCAGCAATGGCACAAGAGGCCACGGGCAGGAACTGATGCCCAGGAAGTTCCAGCTGGACATGAGGAAGAACTTCTTTGCTGTGCAGTGACCGAGCACTGACCAGATTGCCCAGAGAGGGTGTGGAGTCTCCCTCACTGGGGATATTCCAGAGCTGTCTGGACACAATCCTGTGCCATGTGCTCTGGGATGACCCTGCTGGAGCAGAGAGGTGGGACCAGATGCCCCACTGTGGTCCCCTCCAACCTGACCCTTCCTTAAATTCTTTGATTCTATGAAGCACGGGGATTCTCCCTGGTGTGTCTGTGTCCCTGTCAGGGAGCACCCCTCAGGTAGATCCCAGGCTGTGTCCTCTCTGGTCCCCTCAAGTAACACCTGCCCTGACAGCAGCATTTCAAGTGCCTAAAAGTGACCTCGTAGATAAACAATTTCCATTGCACAGTAGCAGCTCACAGGCAGTGTGTCCATAAGGACAATGCAATGCTCCCATATGACAACAACAAAAAGTGCTGTTATTTTAAGATTTTTAAAAAATCTGGAAGCTATTCCTGTTAACCCTGTTCTATACAGTAGTACTCATTATACACATTATCTCTTCTCTCTGGTGACCAGTGACAGGACCCGAGGGAACAGCTGGAGCTGTGTCAGGGTAGAGTTAGATTGGATATTGTGAAAAGGTCCTTCCCCAGAAGGTAGTTGGGCACTGAACAGGCTCCCCAGGGCAGTGGTCACAGCACCAAGGCTGCCAGAGCTCAAGGAGTGTTTGGAGAATGTTCTCAGGGACATGGTGGGATTGTTGGGGTGTCTGTGCAGGGCCAGGAGTTGGACTCAGTGATCCTTGTGAGTCCCTTCCAACTCAGGGTATTCTGTGATTTTGTTATTCCCTACCTTTGAACATGCATTGCTTTTTTTCTTGTAAAACTTGCTTCACCCAAAAATGAAATGTTAGCAAGTCAAGATACTCAGACAGAAAGGACTAATAGTCTATATTTTCTTCTGACACAGGAACAGGAAAGTAGTTGATTATTCTCAATTTGGGGATTTGGAAGATGACGGTAAGTGGCGTGTTCCTGCATGTAACAAACACGCCAGGAACTAATGGAACCACCCAAAATGGGTGGGAGGAGAGATGAAGGGAGACCTCACAGCAGTGCAGCTTCCTCATGAGGGACTCGATGATCCTCGATGATCCTTCCAACTCAGCATATTCTGTGATTTTCTGGTTCTATGAAAATACCATCAGAGTGTCTTTAATGAAGTATATTTGTTAAGAATAGTTTGTTAAGCTCTTACTTCTTTCAGCAGAAGGAATCTGGGCACACTGGTAAATATTCCAATTCCACAACCACGTCATGGCTGTAAAGCAGAGCATAAGAGCAGTGTGCCAGGAAACTGTGGAATACACAGTATCTCGTTGCAGTTAAATCTTTCTCTCCGTGCCCCAGTTTTCAGTGGCAATTAGTTCCATGATGCCCTGACTATTAGTTCACAGGACTGTAAATGTGAATACAGAGGAAGTGTGAATCATCTCCACATAGGTCTAACATTTCTCCACAGCTCTCTGTCTCAGTGGGTTTGTGGTAAGGACATAGTGCTCAAATTTGGAGTGTCATTGACCAGAAAAATAGATTGCAAGCTGTCTTTTTCCACAAAGGTCCTCCTTTCCTTCTAAACCCTAATGGATGTTAATCATTTTTACTAATTTTTCTGGCAGAGTTTGTTTGCTTCCATTTTTGTTTGCTTTTTTTTTTTCCATGCTGTTTGCAGGATCCAGGGAACAGTTTGAATTGGTGGGAAGGGGAGGGCAAAAATAAATAATGTTGAAGGCAATGCATATTCTTAGTTTAAATGTGGTGCACGACTTTTCTTAGTTTCTAGACCACTTCTAACAATCAAGAAAAACGTAGGTTCTCCAAAACCTTTGTGATCTTAGGTAAGGTTCTCCATCATTTAGAGAATACTGAGGATCATTATTTTTTTTCCTTATTTTGCACTGTAATATGCAGTGCCCTCAACTGAAAGAAAGGCAGTTTTCGTGCCTTCTATTTTTATTTGAAAATTGGAGAAGTGCATTATACCTAATAGGAGGCAATATGAAAATGATAGAAAAAAGGGAGCAACATAGATTTTTTAAAAGTGGAAGTCATTGAGGGGAACAATCCCAAAACACCAGGAACTGAAATCACAGTGGTAGTGATTACTATTATAATATATAATATCAATCCTGTCCTATCATATTTTATCAATAAGATTGATGCTCAGTGTATCAAAATCTGGTAACACAGTGGACACTGAAGCTTTATTGCTAATAAAAGCATATATAAAAGAAGTCTTGTTGAATTTTCATTTCAAATACATTTAAGGATAGTATACTTACAGTTGTTGTCTTCTTTAAAAATTTCAGAAAAAAAAGGTTATCTGTGATATATTTTCAGTGTGTGTTGAGATTTAAGTCAAATGACTTCTTTTGGCCCCATGGAAGAGTGTAGGAAAACTCCTGAGAGCTCGTTGCTGTTTTCCAACAGATGAAGACTTTGCACCTTCAAGCAAAAAATCCAGAACACAGCCCAAGGAACCAAAGAAGGAGAAAAAAGAGAAGCAAAAAAAGCCACCCAAAGAAGTGACTCAGTCACAAACACAGACAGTTAGTAAAAGGTAACAAATGTTGTGGTCAACTCTGTGCTAATACCAATTATTAGTTTTTATATATATATATATATGTATATAATGTTTTGCAATCATGATACTTTTAAGTGTAGAGTGCTTTAAACATCAGGGTGTACTTTGACTAAATAATTTCAGAAGGTAGTGCTCAGAACATGAAATTCTATAAATAAGTATAGAAATATTTCTCTCTTTACAAGTATCTGAATTTTAAAAAGTTCAGTAAGTCAGAAGAAGATCTATAACACTCATATAGTTCTTTTATTATTTACCATGGTTGTGGTTTTTTTCCAGGTTATCCTTGGATGACAAACTTTATAAGAGAGATTTGGAAGTTGCCTTAGCCTTGTCTGTCAAAGAAAAATCTGCAAATATCCTTGAGGTGCAAAATTCAGAAGAACAAGGTTACTTTGCAGTTCAATGCAACACTCTTTATTCATATGTAGTGAATTTGAACATGAGAATTTATTTTGCAGTGGAATAGATTGAAAATCGTGCTTTATTTCAAGATGTCCTGATAAGGAAGTGAGCATTTTTAGGTAGTGCCTGTCTTCTTATGTTCTTGTTTTTTTTCTGTGAGAAAAGTAAGATCTCCCAAAACATATAGTTTGGTTAGAGACAGATAAAAACTGTAGCTGTTTTCATTTATTAATATTTCTGCTTTTTATCATGCATTTTTTGCATGTTGATATTTTATATTTTTTAACTTTTTTTTCTGGATCTTAAAACAGATAAGAGTATTGAATCAGAAAACATACACAGGAGACCCCCTTTTTCCAACTGCAGTGTAGACAGTGAGGTTTTAGGTAAGTTGTTCTCATATTCTGTCTTCAGAAAGAGGATTTAAGTAGCTTCTCTCTTTTTTTATTTCTATTGTTGCTTTTCACTGATGTGAAAAAAAGAGTCTTTGTCTTAAATAAAGATTGAAGGATGCATTAATTTTTTTCATTAAGTCTTAAAATGGGAAAACCTGGGGATTGCTGAGTGAGATTGTTACACATCACTAAAAGTCAGTTGGAAAACACAACAGGCGTGTGACATTTTTAGATGCTTACTTCATTTCATTCTTTAAGAAGAAATACTCTTTAATGGGTCCGTAATGCCTAAGGATCAAATAAACATGACCAAGCATTTGCTGTGCCATTGGAAACTTCATTTTTCCAGTTTTTAGTTTGGTCCCTCTGTTAGCTTGATTACAGAGAAATGTCACAATGAGAAAGTACAGTTTGGTTGGTTAAAAGAGTAAGATGAGGACCCCAGGAAAGCAAAGTGTCAGTGATGTGGTTTTGTGTAGTATAACTCAGCATCACCACAAATTAGTTTCTGGGAACTCAAATACCTTCTTCTTTTTGAGAAGGTGAATTTCAGTTAATTGAACCACCTTCTTTCCTAGGTCTCAATCAGGTGATGGACGAAGACACACCCAAGGGTGATGGTGGGAAAAGAACAGTGACATCCAAAGTTCCAGCACAGCAGAAGGTGGTTGGCAGTGATGACAGAGAGCATGACACTGACTCTGAGCCAGAGTCTGTCCCCAGTAAGTTCTTCTCCACAAAAACCCTCTCCTTAAATGTGCTTTGAATGTGATGCCTTACATGTAGTTTGTATTTTCAGTGAAATTCCTGCTGCTTCCACTGTATTTTCCCTCCCCCCTTCTCTAATACCAGTGACAACCCAATAGCACTTTCACACTAAATTTAAACAATTGCAGCTTATTCATACACAGACCCCAAAGTGACAGAATTCCACAGCTTCCCTGCCTTTGTATGTCAGGACAAATTTCTTCTGCCCTTCTTGTCCAGGAAGCTTTTGTCTTTTTAAAGAGCCTCTGTTCATTTTTCTTGTGGTTTTCTGAGGTTTGCATCAACGTGAAGACTCTGGAGTATGAGGTGTTGCTGGTTTCAGTTTAAGCTTATTTATAAAAATAAGTAGCCTCCCTTCTTTCTTCCTTTCTTCCAATTCTCAGCTCTTAGGAAAGCAAGCTAATCCATGTCTCAGTCATTCCCCAGTAGGTGACATGTCTGTATAAATATTTACTGCTCAAAGATGGGACAGTCTAGTACCACATTTGCTGTTTCTGCAGAGAGCTTGTGCTGATCAGTCGTCTTACATAATGATTTCTCTGCTAAAGAGTGCCTTCCCAAAGTCACTTTTATTTTCCAACCAAGCATCACCTGTAGTTTCTCCTTCATGGACAATGGAACAGAAACCTGAGCCAGGGCAAAAGATGATGTCCAACTCCTCAGAACCAGTTGGGAGGCCTCTACTTGCATCAAGTCCTGTAACACACAAAAAGCCTAAATGGACACCCCCAGGTAGGTGTGAGGTTGTAACTGTAAACAGATACATTAGTTGAGTTTTTAGCAATCTCACCTGAAAGCAAACAAAGAAAATGAACTGTTTCAGCAAAATGCTTGCCTTTTTATAAAGAAAGGTTTTCTTTTGACAGATTTAAGATTAAAAAAAGAGAGAAAGGATGAAAAGCTATCCCTGTGCTTCTTTTACAGCATTATCCTTAACTCCTTTATCTGGGAAGGAGGGGTTAATGAAATATTTTTCATAGTGTGGATCAAGAGATTGTTTTATGTCCATTTCTCTCTTATTTAGAGCTTTCTTTATCTCTGCTACATGCTGCTTAATTATCTATCCTAAACAAATAATATTAGAAAAATGTTTGAGAGTTTTAACTCAAACAGTAAGGCAAGTGCTTAGAAGCTTTATTTTTGCAGGTGTTTGAACATGCTGCTGCCATTGAGTCCTGCTCTTTGCTTTGATTTTCCTTCTAATTTACTCTTCTGGTTCTCTCTGGCTCCTTTCCATCAAGCTTCCTTTCCCACTTGGAATTGTGCTGTGTGATTCTCTGTGGAGTGCCTGAAAATGCACAGAACACTGGGAACACTTTTTATGGGCAGTGTTGCTCCAGTGTCTTGCTGGTTAATTAGAAACTGTGCACCATTCCAAAGGGATGGATTCCTGGGGAGTGTGCTGATTTTCACATGCTGTGTTGTTCAGACCTCTCTGCAATATCTTTAGAATAGTTTTTTTTTCTTCTGTTAGGAAAACTACAAAAAGTCAACAGTCATATGATTTATTTTTTTTTTCCCCCTCTAAACCTCTTATACCTTCTTTTTGTTTTAAACTTATTTTCAGCTCCATCAGGAAGCAGTAATTCCTCTGGGAAATACATTGCTGTTAAGTCACCTACTCACTGCCTTAGACTTGGCCTCTCCAGACTGGCAAGAGTTAAACCACTGCATCCCAGTGCCACCAGCAGTTAAATGGTCAGTGACAAGGTGCCACATGAAGGAAAAGACTGTGGAAAGTGTTTTGCTTATAAACAGCATCATGGCACCATCCATTTTCAAGGACTGTTGTTTATGGACGTTGTTGTAATGAGTTTTTATCCTGCAAGTTGCTGGGCATCCTTAAGTGCTACTGAATAATTGTATTATTTAATCAAGGTGACATCTGGGTCACCAGCTCTTTCATGTATTATATTCACAGACGTTGGTTTGTGATAATTTTAATTCTCTAATAACTAAACTCTTGGCAATAAAATAGCCTAGACAGCAGTATGTATGACAGGAAATACGTTTTTAGAATGTTGTATTTTTTAAAAAAACTAAATTAAAGTACTTTATATAATCTGATTTTATGATTTTACTTTATTAATTTTGAAAATCACTTCAAATTTTGGCTACAGTCTGGCAAATATTTTTGCATGTGTATGCCCTTACTGGAAGTCAGCAGTATTGGTTGGACTCAGACAACAAGGATTTTGGTTGGAGCTCCTCAGGCTTCTTTGAGGACCATGATACCAAGCTTAGAGAGGGGGTTTTGTAAAGCATTGGAGTGACAGTTACTGAGTAATGAAACTGAGCTTTCAAACTTATTGCCCCATAATGTAAATAATTTCCTATCTAAGCATATTGATTATGTGGGACGATGTAGCAAATGCATTTCTTTCTTGAGGGATCTGGTCATGACTCTCCAATTTGCATTATCAAAGGAATATCACAGAACCATGGAATGACCTGGGTTGGAAGGGACCTTAAAGCTCATCTTGTTCCAACCCCCTGCCATGGGCAGGGACACCTTTCCCTATCCCAGGTTCCTCAAAACCCCATCCAACCTGGCCTTCAACACTTCCAGGGATGGGGCAGCCACAGCTTCTCTGGGCAACCTGTGCCAGGGCCTCCCCACCCTCCTAGGGAAGAATTTCTTCCTGATATCCAATTTAAAACTGTTCCCTGTCAGTTTGAAGCCATTCCCCCTTGTCCTGTCACTCCAGGCCCTTGGAAATAGTCTCTCTCCATCTTTCTTGTGGGCTCTCTTCAGGTCCTGGAAGGCCACCATTAGGTCACCCTGAAGCCAAGCCTTCATTTCCCTGGTCTATACCTTTCTCAGGTATTCTGTTAATGTGAAAATCTGTATCTTGTGATTAAATAATAAAGATGTAACAATGCTTACTCAGAACTGTGGGATTTAATAAGGGAAACAAACCTTTCCCCATTATTTTTCTAATGGAAACAGAAGTGCCCAAATGCCATTTCCTGTGATTGAGTGCAACAGGAGTTCCATTAACTGCTCTTTAATTTTCAACAAAAGGGTTGGGTATTATTTGCTCTAAACAGATCAAATGTAAACTATATTTCATGCCTGATCACTTTTGTTGTCTCAACTTCCTTTTCCCCAGCAGACTTGTAACCTATCAGTGCAAACCACAAAGCTGAAAACCCCTGTGTTACCACTTCCACTGAGGCCCTGTGCAAAAACCTGCCCTTTGCATTTTAAAACACTTTGTCCTGCTGCTCACAAAGAATTATTGGTCCATCTCCACTCATGTGTGACACGGTTCTCTTGGGAGGAAGCCAAAAAAGCTGTGATAAACAAAAGAACTTTGGTGGGTTAAGGCTGTTTCTGTTTGTGCTGCATCTTTCCTCACACCCACAATATTGTGTACATTTTAAATGAAGGCTTTGAGCATGAGTTGTTCCTGCATATTTGGGATATTGAAAAATCTGAAATTTCATTTTCTTATATTTTGGGCTTTCCCCACAGTTTGATTTTTTATTTTAATTGTTCTTGAAGGTTAGTTTTCTCTAGGGTTGTCTGAATAAGAGCATGAAAGGACTTTAAGCTTGATCAACTGGCGTTGAGTGTAAAAGACAAAAGCTACATATTCCTTAGTGTCTTTAAGCTTCTCTCTGTTTAATGCTCAGGCCTCTCAGTTCCTCTTACCAAATTCTTCTTCATAATGACAGCCCTTGAGGACAAGGTGATCATAATTAGGATGTCATTAAAAGTTATAAGACTACGATGAACAAAGAAATCATATAAAAAAAATAAAACTGATTGAACATGAAAACCAGATATTTATCTGGTTGGTTATCTTTCTGTTTCCCTCCTTGAACACGTGACAGGTTTACTCAGATGTTTCACGTTTTTTTACTTCCAGTAAATCTGCATAAATCTTGCTTTTATTCTAAAATATTTGTAAGATTCATTGAACTGAAGGACTCTAAAGAGTTGTAATCAGACAGTTCTTTTAGGAATACCTTGTGAACCCCATCTCAGCAGAAAGTTCAGAAGACAGGTGCATATTTTTAAGAATTATATTAAGAATTTTAAAGAATATTAATATTTTAAAGAATTTTTTAAATAATTCTTGTCTTAAAGAGTAATATAAGTGTAACCATGTAGGAAATCAACATTAGAGGGCACAACAACATCAAGTTATCATTCCAGTGCAATGGAGCTATATGTATGATATACATATGATTTGTATTTGCATATCAAAGGGTTGGGTGACATTTGGGAGCAAAACATCTAGAATAGGAAAACAAACAGAAATTTAACAAACAACTTTTGTCCAAGTATATCAACAACACAGCTTTAATGCATTTTCATAGGTGAAGGGACTAATAATAGTTACAGTAACAGTAACTGGTTGGTTATACTTGCTCATAAGATTCCAGACTTAAAAGAGAACAATTTTGGTAATTATCTCTCCTTTTCTAGGCCCCTATTTCAATCCCATAAGATGGAGACCTCCAAGGAAAATGCCTACATTCTGAGATCATTTAAGAGTTTTTGAAACCTGGTAAAATGTTAGAACTTCATCCACAGAAATTGTACTGAAACCTATCACATTCACGGCCTCCAGTGTGTGGTTTGCTGAATTATAGCTTACTCTGGCATTAACAAATCTTTAAATATCGCTTTCTAAAGGTTATAAAATTTCCAGGAAAGTGAAGATAAGATGAAAATCATAATGATCATAGAATTATAGAATGGCCTAGGTCGGAAGGACCCTTAAAGATCATCTCGTTCCAACCCCCTGCCATGGGCAGGGACACCTTCCACTATCCCAGGTTGCTCAGAGCCCCATCCAACCTGACCTTCAACACTTCCAGGGATGGGGCAGCCACAGCTTCTCTGGGCAACCTGTGCCAGGGCCTCACCTCCCTCCCAGGGAAGAATTTCTCCCTAATATCCAATTTAAACCCATTCTCTGTCAGTTTGAAGCCGTTCCCCCTTGTCCTCTCCCTACCTGTTCTTCTAAATAATCTCTAATAATCTCCAGAGGTTCTGCAGTGATTTTAGGTAGAACTCAATATATAACAGAACATATAACTGGGAAGACAAAATGGCACATAGTCTTTCCTAGGACGGGTGAAACATGCCCTTAAAGCAAAGGCAGACGAGGTATATTTCCTAAGAGTTGGCTGCACTTAGGACACCTGCAAAGTAACTGCAAATGTGGAGAGCTGCCAAAGATCCTGGGAACATTTAAATCAGCAAGATAGAGATGAAGCACTGAATGGGTTTGGAACGATCATTGTAAGAAAAAAATCTGTATGGGATGTGTTTTCCACTTCTAATTTATGCAGTTTGCACAGAAAGTCTGATTCTCCTCCTTCATCACCTTTGTGCTCTGTATCTTCATTACCCAGTGAGGTTGTAATGGTAAGTGAGAATGGAGCACATATTTTGTGCAGAACTGTGTTCCCTCTGGAACAGGGGTGAGCTTGTCTCCACTGAGATCAGCTCCCTCTCCCCCTTTTCTCGTTTGCTCAGATTTGTCTTTCTTGCCAAAGAAATTTGGAGGCAGATTTTTCCAGCTGCTCCCAAAAGAGTGGGGGGTGGTATGTTGTTTCAGAGATGGGAAGCATTATGACATCACAGTCAGCCTGTTCCCAAGTGGGAACACTGCCTAACTCCCAAATTTTCATCCATATCACTCCTGAGACATGTTACCCAGCACATACTGCAGTAGCTCCTCTGGAACAAAAAGGATTTATGAGCAAATTTTGGTTTTGATAACGTGTGATATGATTTATTACTGTCCTGATGATGATGTTATTTTGCTCTCCCTGGTTAAATATGCAGGGGGTGTCTGACAAAGAATGAGAAAGTGAGTGTTATTGTCCAAATGTGAGACAAGACTGTGGTAACACAAGTAAACATGCAGGTCTGGTGTAATAAACAGTGGTACTGCAACACCATTTAGATTCTAGGTCACTTAGATTCTAAGGCAGTGCCTGAGATCATCTGCTTCAATTATTCTTTGGACAATAATATTAAGGAAATAGCTCTCCTTCAAAATCTCCCTAATATTCTGTGAATTTACAATGCATGTTAAGAGACTATTATTAAAATATTTTCTAGAAATAATTTGAAAGTTCTTTTACTAAATACATATTTCTCCTGAAAAATGTCATATGAGGAGTGTCTGAGGGTGCTGGGGGTGTTAAGCCTGGAGAAAAGGAGGGTCAGGGGAGACCTTCCCACTCTTTACAACTCCCTGACAGGAGGTTGTAGCCAGGTGGGGGTCGGGCTCTGCTCCCAGGGAACAAGGGACAGGACAAGAGGAAATGGCCTCAAGCTGTGCCAGGGGAGGTTCAGGTTGGACATCAGGAAGAATTTCTTCGCTGACATCATGGTCAGGCATTGGAAGGGGCTGTCCAGGGAGGTGGTGGAGTTCCCATCCCTGGAGGTGTCCAAGGAAGGACTGGACATGGCTCTCAGTGCTCTGGGCTGGGGGACAGGGTGGGGACTGGGAACAGGTTGGACTCGATGATCCTGGAGGTCTTTTCCAGCCTAAATGATTCCGTGATTCTGTGAGGTTTTGCCAGTACCTGGATCTAGCAGGGACTGTGATCACTCACTCTGAAGTACATAGAACCACTTACACACTCCAAATTAGCTGAAATATCTCACTGAATCAGAGCCTCACTGGTAATTAACTCATGTCTCCCCCACAGAGGTGTTGCCTTAACCATGTTATTCAAGGCATATCTCAGAGCTCAGGTCAATAACAACACATGAAATGCAGGCTGGATCCCAGGGTTTTCCCTTGGTGTCCACTGGATGAGAGGAAGTAGACAGCAGTGAACCCCTGCACTGCGTTTCTGATGTGCATGAGTGCCTACAGCGTTCCTGAAAACTGGATTTTGGCCACTGGAGCCTGTGCAGATAAATGTAGACATCTTGCAAGAGCTAAAAGTAGATCCCATGAGCACGCAGTCCAGCCTCCCTAAATAAAATCCCTGGGCTTCACATCCATTCCTTGCGGGAAGGCAGAACTACCCAGAACAGTCAGAGATGGTCTAAAGCAAAATGTAGGCAGAGGGATGTGCCTGGAAGTTGCATCCTGCCTTTACATATTTCCACCTAATCATTAGATCTGTTTTTAATTCTAGTCAAAATATATATGGTGTTTGTTTTTTTAGTAGGAGCCATGTAGTTGCAATTGGGATGATTAAGGTTATATGTAAGCTGAGGTCTGGAGAGAGGTGATTTCTTCCATCAACCTAATTTAAAATGTTAGGAAGTCACAGACTTACACCTTTTTTACTGCCTTCTCTTCTCCAGGTTGAACAATCCCAATTCTCCCAACCTCAGAGGTTCTCCATCCCTATAATCTTCTTGGTGGCCTCCTCAGGATTTGCTCCAACAGGTCCATGTCCTGTCTTTTCCTTTTTTAGAATACTGAAATTAATAAGAGTTAATTTTCTTATATTTTTATTGTTAAAAAAATTGTTTTACAAACCCTAATATTATTTACTCTTTCTTTCAAAATATTTTAATGCAAAAAGTATTCAGGACCACAGAGAGATTAAATTTATATTTTGTCATTGTTCAATTTTTACTTCTTTTGGAAGTTTGAAAAAAAAAAAGGGAGGCAAGGAAAGAGAAGGATGAGAAAAAAGACAATCGGATGACAAAACAAGAAGTGAAAACCCAAAACTGCTTTAATTAAAGGAAAAAACCCAACAAAAAGAAATTAAAAAAATGTAAAGAAACAAACAATAAAATCTGAAGACTATAACTTTTCTTGCAAAAAAAATAGAAAACCAATTTGAAAAATATTTTAGAGAATCAGCAAAGAGGTTGTCTTTGGCAGGAAATACAGCAATAAAATAATAAGTGGAAGGGCTTGCACTATAAAGTTCATAATAAACAAATTCTGCCTTTGTCTTCATATCCTGCTCCAACTCACATCAGTGAAGTGCTCTTCTGTTTCCAGGAGTCAAGTTTAGAGCTGGAAAGGAGACAAGGAAAGTGATGGAAAATGGAGAAACTGAAGTAAGTTTTTTATGAAGCCTCGTGGAAGATGGATTGTTCCTCACATCCTGATCTCCAGTCACTATGAACTCAGCAAGAGACTATTTCCAAGGGCCTGGAGTGAAAGGACAAGGAGAATGGCTTCAAACTGACAGGTTTAGATTGGATATTAGGAAGAAATTCTTCCCTGGGAGGGTGGGAAGGCCCTGGCACAGGTTGCCCAGAGAAGCTGTGGCTGCCCCATCCCTGGAAATGTCCAAGGCCAGGTTGGATGGGGCTCAGAACCTGGGCTAGTGAAAGGCATTCCTGCCCATACAGGTGATCTTTAAGGTCCCTTCCAAACCAAACCATTCCATGATCCTGTGATTCAAAAAAAGAAGGAGATTTGAAGGTTTATTTTCTCTGTTTTATTCCAAACCCACTATGGCTTTATTGTCCTAAGGCTAGCATTGCTCCTCTGCTTTTTAAAATCTTTCTTTCTCTGTGGTTAAGACTGTGTCTGCATTTTTCTGCCTTTATGAAATATGAATTGCTTTCTCATATGCAAAGAGAGTAAAGTAAATAATTACTTGAGACTAAGTGTTGCCTACTTCCCCATGGAGTCTGTCAGGAGTATAAAAATAGACTATGGTGAGGTGAATAAAACATGACTGAAGTCTGTTCCCTTAATATTCCAAACTAAGGCTGTTTCTGCTGTAGGCATTTTGCTGATGGTTAATACATAAAGGGTGCTTAGAGAATTAAAATGTAAGCAGAGACAGGACTACCTAGAAACACTCACTCCAAGACTGCAAGTAGTTTTGAGGGCTAAGAGAGAGCTGTGAGCCTAAATACTCTGAATTACCTTTGAATTACCTTCATTAGACAGTTAATGTTTATAGCAGGTGAGGTAAAGCTGTGTCCTTTGAAGAAGAATAAAGAAGAAGAAGAAGAAGAAGAAAGGAAAGCAAATGACTCTCAAGGGATGGTTTTGCAATCCTGCTGAGCCCAATTGACAAACATGTTGTGCTTGTGCTAAGTCCTCAAAGATTTCATAGCACGTCAGCAGCTCTGCTACCATCCACAGTTCAGTTTAATATTATTTAGACTTTGTCAGTGCTGGGAAACGTGGTAAAACAACATGGGACTTGATTCCAGCCACCTTACGCATCAAAATCATCAATCAGCCCATGCTTTTATTCACAGAGGGGCACGGGTTGGATTAGATTAACTTTAGTGCCAGATTTGAATGACAAAAAGAACAATTTAATGGAGACAGATGTAAAAGCTTTGTCGTGGTGGGGAAAGAAAGAAGGAAACAATGAGAGCTGCTGTGATTTCAGCTTCTTCAGTAACTCTTGTTTACCAGTGAGAAGAAATAAAAGAATCCAGCCTGAGGTAACAGTGGTTGGCATTTGTTTTTATTCTTTGATGTGCATACGTTTGTATCAGGTTGTGACACACCTGTTGTGAGGAATAGAAAGATAACTGCTAGAAAACAGAAGATAGTTTGCTGAGTTGCATCATCTGCCATCAACTCCATATGATATTTTTATTGTATTAACCATAAATTTCTTTGGAGAAGTTGAATTAAGATGTGGGGTTCTTGGGGCTGTCCTGTGCAGGGCCAGGAGCTGGACTTCAGTGATCTCTGTGGGTCCCTTCCAACTCAGGATATTCTGTGATTCTATGATGGCAATTTTTAATGGAAGCAACAGCAGTAATGCTGCAAAGTTAAAAACTTAACATTTTTAAGTCACAGGAGTATCTTAAAGGTTTCTGCATAAATGATAAGCAAATTATTAATTTCTACACCCAGAGTAACTAGGGTCCTGCAAAAGTTTTCATAATAAACTTCAGGTTTATATGAAAGGCTTCATGGCTTATTAAAAATATATGTATATTGTAGACAGCTGGTCTATTTTTTATTTTAGAGAAAAATAAGATACTCTATAGAAATCCCAGTGATTTACATTACTCTGAAATCAAAAGCTCTGCCTTATAAAAAAGTGTGCTTCTAAGTTTAAAGCTGACATTTGATAATTTTGTTTAAACTGACCTTCCAGAGGAAAATCAACATGAGGGTTCATTCATTGATGAGCTACTAGTTTCATATTTGTATAACTCCTCAGAAGTGATGAAGTTGTCAAGTTTTCCTCCCCAGATGGCACTATTCAGAAGGTATATCTGAGTGCACAGGTGAATATCTGATGTCAGGAGTATCTGGGGAGGTGTTTAGTAAGTATAGTTATGAACTATAAAAGGACTGAGAGGCCTTGATTCTCCTGGACCAGCCTCTCCAGCTTCCCCTTCCAGGGAATAACACAGGAGGTCACTTGGTATGTTCAGACTGGAGAAGAGGACACTGAGGGGAGACCTCCCAGCATCTGCAGCTTCCTCATGAGGGGCAGTGGAGGGGGAAGGCTCTGATCTTTGCTCTCTGGTGACCAGTGGCAGGACCCGAGGGAATGGCTGGAGCTGTGTCAGTGGAGGTTTAGGTTGGATCTCAGGAAAAGGTTCTTCCCCCAGAGGGTGGTTGGGCACTGACCAGGCTCCCCAGGGCAGTGGGCACAGCACCAAGGCTGACAGAGCTCAAGGAGCATTTGGACAACGCTCTCAGGGACATGGTGGGATTGCTGGGGTGTCTGTGCAGGGCCAGGAGTTGGACTCAATGATCCTTGTGAGTCCCTTCCAACTCAGGGTATTCTATGATTCCGTGATTCATTTGCCTACCAACTATTTTTTTTTTTTTTTGCCCATGAATTTTCACCATATCCATCATTTCATCTGTGCACCCCACTCGATTTAAATCAGCTTATCTGGTCCATGTCCAATTCCTGCTTCTCATGTGATTTCTCTTCGTTTTGGGAGTCCAGGAATAACCATATTTTCTGTTCTTGGAATAGTCCTAAGAACAGATTGATGCATTAGAAAAGCCTGTTGGAGCACTGATTTCTGAGCTGTCATTTCTTTGCCCAGCCTGTTTTCTAGAAATGATGATGTTGCTAGGGGTCCTTGTGGCTTTATGCAGTCAGAGAGCTGTTTGGAAAATCCCCAAATTCTATTTGAATTCCATTGAGGACCCTTGCTCAGATGTTAGGAATTATCTCAAAGAGTTATGGTAATTACATCCTTAGCTACACATGATTCCCTCCTATGTAAAATTACATTCATGGTTCTTATCCAGCTTTTGAGCCCTTTTAGAACCAGCATTATAAATTTTTTCTTGTTTGCCAGGTTAAAGAGCAGATCTTAACCATGATAGGAATTGTTAATAAAGAGCCAACTTACTAGCAATTATTTTAAATGTTAGAATCTTGATTTTACCATACCCCAAGCTTTTGCACTCTTCAGTGGAAGACATTTTCTAAAGAAGACAGAAACTGTGAAAACTGTGACTGGTTTTCCCATTTCTAGCAGACTTGGACTGATTGGACTGATTGGTTCATCTGGTGGGATCTTTGCCCAACTAAATGTATGCAAAGCCTTAAATCACCCACTCCTTTTGCACTGATTTTGCCACAGTCTTATTGACACAGTTAATGTGCTTTATCACAGCAAATGGAGCAGGAATGGTTTAAGAAGATTTTTGTCAACTCCATTCACACTACTTTGGGGAATTTTATATTTATCTTCCCTGCTTCAGCCTGCAGTGGCAGCATTTGACTTTCTCTGGGGCACTGCTCAAGCCTGTGTGGGTGCAAAAGCACAGGGCTGGAGACAGTGCTCAGCTCATTGTTCCTCTGTGCCTTCTGCCCTCGCTCAGATCAGGAACACTGAAGTGCAGGAGTAGCACAGTAAATGCTATAAAGAGCAGAATTGATCTAATCTATTTCTTGGGATGTAAAAATTTAGGGTAGCCAGTCTACATTATTTGCATAGGTTCTTTCTCAAGCCAAGCCAATTAACAGACAGGGGCACTTCCATGGGGAAATTCATTTACCTTGAATATTTAGCTAAGATGGAATGAATCCTCTTCTCACTCCAGAAAGGGTTTTTTTGCATCAGAATCTCTTTAATTTTGTTTGCCACTTATGCTATTCTACTTCACAGTGCTGTTGCCAAATTTGTCCTTAAGGTGTTTGTGTGATAAGCACTGCTAGTGATCACATCCACGAGGAATTTTTTTACCACTGTACTTAGCTCCATTAATGAAATTCCTTTCAGAGGTGGGTATTTTTAATAAATTTAGTTACAAAGACCATGCATATTTCCTTCAAATTTTAAATTTCTAAATTATGCATGGAATCTTTTATGCACTGCTTTTTACTTCAGGATATCGTGACTGAGACTTTGCAGTAATCCTGGCAGGTTTCTCTGGCTTTGAGAGTATTGTTGAGAAATGTACGAGAAAACTTCATTCAGTTTCTTTTGTTGTCAAAAATTAGTTGGTCCTCTTCAGGTATGAGAAAATAATCATCCTGAAGATTGTTTTTATTCCTGCATGACTTAGCAAAGCAAATTTGAATATGTTTACAAGAATGTAATAAAATAAAATGAGGAGAAGAGAAAGCATTGCAAAAAGGGGAATAAAGAAAATAAAATATCATAGAATCATAGAATGGTTTGGGTTGGAAGGGACTTTAAGATCATCCAGTTCCAACTCCCTTGCCATGGGCAGGGCCACCTTCCACTAGACCAGGTTGCTCAGAGCTCCATCCAACCTGATCTTCCAGGGATGGGGCAGTAGAGGATGTTCTTCTTAGTGGGGGGACAACTGAATGCTTGGGTAGATCTGTCCTTCACTCCTGTCTATATAGGTTATCCTGGGAATGTTTAGATTGGATATTAGGAAGAAATTCTTCCCTGGGAGGGTGGGGAGGCCCTGGCACAGGTTGCCCAGAGAAGCTGTGGCTGCCCATCCTGGAAGTGTCCAAGGCCAGGTTGGATGGGGCTCTGAGCAACCTGGGCTAGTGGAAGGTGTCCCTGCCCATGAAGGGGGTTGGAACTGGATGGTCTTTAAGGTCCATTCCAACACAAACCCTTCTATGATTCCATGATGTCCATGCCTTCCCCGGTGGCATGACAGCCTGTGTGGTTGTTTGGCTGGAAAATGAGAAGATTCTCTTTCATGTGAGGTGTATAACACTGGGGAGGATTTGTTGGAGTGTTGCCAGGCTTGAAAGAGTGGAAAAGTGGGATTGATGGAAAAGGGAGTGATGTGCCTTTTCAGATGGTGCACCTCAACAATTACTTTAGGCAAAGGCATTGCACAGACCACCATGAATGCAAAGGAATAACTGTTTTTCCTTTGACCATGCTGTGGAAAGTGGTGCCCATTCCAGAACATCCACAAAAGTGGCAGCCTTCTAGAATAGCTTCTGTGGGTGAGCATGTATTTCTTCCTTGAAAACCTTGGTTTCTGAGTGAAAGTAGAAACTATTTGGGGGGGTTTTGACAGATTTAAGACCAGCAGGGAATAGGCTCTATGAAGGAAGGGAGCACACTGAATTTTCAGTTGTAGATATTCCCCTAGGACAGTGGGGAGATAGGGATGCCTCCATCAGTGCTCCATCGCCCATGCACAACATCCAAAAGATGAAAAGGATAGACAAGGTGGCAGCTAAGCTCTGTCTCATTATCCACAGCAAAATGAGAGCCTCATTATCTCCCAAGACAGAGCATCTCTGCATTGATGCCGTCAGGAACCCCAGCCCAAGGTGCCACAGTTTGGTCCTCATTAGTTGACACATAATGCCCAAGGAGAAACCAACCCTTGAGGAATTAATTTATTTCCATTTTCCAGTCTGTCAGTCTCGTTGAAAAGATTTTGCTCACTGCATAGCGAGGTCTGTGTGACAAATTTTGACAAAATACAAGTTCGAGTGTTTTTTGGTTTCACAAGCACATGAGCTCAGTGAGAAAGAACAGACTGAGACGACAAGGAGAACAGCCAATCCTGTTATATTTGTCTTTCTTATTACTGACTTGCCATGATAAATATGGAAAATTATATTTGGCTAGAAGGAGGCTGAGAAAGGGAACAGATGGCCACCGAAAGAATACTAGAGCAGCTAATAGTCACTGGCATATTTCCGGGGTGAAAATTTAAATCTGAAGCCAAGCAGAAGCATTATCCATTTTTTCCTGATCAGGGCACTGTGTATGGAACTGCTCCTGCTATGCTCTGACTAGATGAAGGTGGGCTTCCTGAAATGCCTTCGTTGAATGGAATAAACAACTTCTATCCTCCAGTTAACAGATCTTGCAGTTATGCTGACAGAAATAGTTGACAAGGTGGGGAAAATGTTTATGTTCCTACTGTGTTTTGAGTGAGTGAGAGTGTATTTGCTATGGCTTTTTAATGTATTGCATGATTGGACACCTATACTGCATTCTTTCCATGCATTCTACAGGCTTTATTCAGTTGTGAGAAGAGAGAGAAGAGAATGCCTATTTAAATGAGGAGACAGTGGATTCTATATTTTATGTAGTTGTGTATTTAATAATTTCTAAAAGTTTAATGCATTTCTGTGGTTTCTGTGGTCAACGTAGTATTGAAAAAATCAGCTGATATTTTGGGAATTATGAAAATACATAATGATTTCTGATTTTCCAGAATGCTATATGCTCAGCACATAGTCCTTATGACTGCAGACTAGGCAGTGAACGAGGACATTGTTCTTTTTGTTTGGTGATACCTGGAATTATCAAGGTGATCCTTGATTTGAAGGGCTGGAATAGCAGGAGCTGATAGTTTGGAATTGAAGTGCAAAGTTGGAGCTGTGGGACAGGTTGAGTGCCATGGGAGTAGGACTAACAGAATGAAATGGAGAGGAATAGTAACACTTGCTGCAGTTTTTCTTTGAGTTGCATGTGCCAGAGTTAAACCAGTCACAACAGCTCAGCTGTGGACCCTGTACCAGAAGTGCAGGATGTTGCTAAAGCAGCTCTAATGTGTCACCTGGATCAAGACCATCAAATAAGCCACTGTGTGGATTAATTGATCAATCCACCTGCTCCCCATTCAGCCACCAGCAGGCACAGATCAGTTTTTCTACAGAAGAAATCTTATTCTATTTAACTGTTTGGGGGAATTTTATGAGGGTTGATCAGTTATTGATTTTAAGATGTTTTGAATAAATTGCTCAAAGAGCAACAGAGAGCTATAAACCCTTAATAACCAGGTTTTGAGAAAGAGAGACAAAAAGAATCACAATTTTCCAGGATAAAAAAAGTCATGGCTTTTTTGTCCCGGCCGATGGATAGCCTGAGGGACTGATTTTGCTTTTGCAGTGTGAAAGGAGAAATCAAAATCTTGTTAATCTTTCCCCACTGAATCAAAATCAAATGGATTTCAAATTCTGGCAGCACATCTTGGAGCTCATTCTCCTGCTTCCTTAGCTCTTACTGGGATTTAAAGACATTTGGTGAATTTTTTCATGCTTCGTTAGCAAATATAATAATGATTAAAAAATTAACAATATTTTAGTAATGCTTAGCCTTTTAAAAGGAATAAATGCCATTTTGGAGTGAAGATTCTGCAGTCTGTACAGGTATGCAAAGTCCATTGTTTCTTTGGGTTTCAGTCACAGCTGTTTCTCTCTAAAATCCTGGCTTTATATAGACTTGTAGTTACAAAAGCATGAAGTAGTTAAAAGAAACTGTCTCTAAATGAATTGGTATATTTTCATCAGCTCCAGAAACTGAAAATAAAAGCTAGATGAGAATAAAGTATGGATGAAGTGTGGGGAAAAGTACAACATGCACTAAAATTAATAGTCTTATTAAGAGCTATATTGATAAACCTGGTAGAGTTCTGAATGTGCATCCCAGACTCACCTTCATAACATGCAATTCTTACTTGAAATGCAAGAAATGTAGTTTCCATGTGGAGTGTTTTTCTGTAAAAATACTCTGGCACTAGGTTTTCCATAGGTCACCTCTAGAAATCTTTGTTGTGCTAGGCTCTAGGACAGTCACATGCAGGATGTAGAAGTCCAGTGGTTCTCTTCTGGATGTTGGTGGTTCTGGGAATGTTTTGGATTTACAGCATAATAATCCCTTACCCCTGGCAAGTTCATCTCCAGTTCCAAAAATGGGAATTACTATGTCCTGCAAAGACAGGTCTTAGTACACATCCCTTTCCTAACGTTCTCCTCTGCTTCAGAGATACCCATGACCCTTCCTCTCAAGATGTACCTAATTAGCATAATAAGGCTCAAAGTTGTTCTCAGTTTGTTCTTGATCTACCCTCTAAGCTTGAGGAAGGACTTATTTATTTGTGTTCAAATGAAAAGAAAGGACACATGAACATCACAGTTATTCAAAAGGCAGTTTCCAGCTGCTCTGCCCAACTCGAGTGGTGTCTTCATGGTTGATGGTGAGACAGGCAAAGGGCAGCATTTCCTTCATGGAGTTTTATCTCCATGTTTAGCTTGGAAATGTCTTCTGAAGGTCTCTAATCCAAACTCATATCCAAGGACGGATGTACCACCCGTCCTGAGCAACCTGCTGGACTGAGTCCAGTGGAGGGATGCCAAGATGATGAGGGATGGAGCACCTCTGCTAGGAGGAAAGACACAGAGAATTGGAATTGTTCAGTTTGGAGAAGAGAAGGCTCTGGAATGACCTAATTTCAGCTTTTCAGTGCCTGAAGGGAGCCCACAAGAAAGATGGAGAGAGACTATTTCTAAGGGCCTGGAGTGACAGGACAAGGGGCAATGGTTTCAAACTGACAGAGAGGAGGTTTAGATTGGATATTGGGAAGAAATTCTTCCCTGTGAGGGTGGGGAGGCCCTGGCACAAGTTGCCCAGAGAAGCTGTGGATGCCTGAACCCTGGAGCTCTGAGCAACCTGGGATAGTGGAAGGTGTCCCTGCCCATGGTAGGGGGTTGGAACGAGATGATCTTTAAGCTCTCTTCCAACCCAAACTCATTCTATGATTTAATGATTCAATGATTCTATGATTTTATTCCTATCTATATATATATAAAAGTGATCCCCTGGCATTGACAGTGGCACTGGATAGGCTAAAAGTCATTGCAAGGAGCAAAGACTTTATCAGCAGCAGGTACTCTGCCTGTTTAAGACTGTGTGACAGGCACAGGCCCTGGAAGGCCTGGCTGCAAAACAAATATATGAAAATACCATGCTGCTTCATTCAAGTATTTTTAATCTGCAGCTCACATCCACAAGATAATTTTGACTGTGTATTTGTTATCTTGAAACTCTAGAGTTCCTCTGTTTCTCAAGAAAATGTTGCTGTTCTACAACTTCTATAGTGGAACTGGTGTGTCTATTTGGATAAAGGTGATTTTTTTTTTTTCACTGTGAATAGAATGACAATGTGTCTCAAAACCCAGGGGACAAGAGAGCACTTTTTTTAAAACACAGTGAGGTTCACTCCAGCCTGTAGACCAGAGCTCCAAACTGCTTTAGCCACAGAGTTTTCAGTATCTAAATTATCACAAGACTTTTCAGTATCTAAATTATTGTAAAGATTTCTGCATTTCATTGCAGTTTGCTATTGGACAGAAATGTGCAATACCATGTTTATTAAAAAACTACTGAAAGCACCAGCAAAATCTTAAAAATGCTGAGCTGCTTAGCACTTTCCCCATGACTTTGTTTTTTTGTATCTGTTGCTAATACTATCTGTCCATTGGAACCAGTAGAGTTTTTCCCATATATTTCAGTAAATTTAAACATTGATTTGTGTTTAAATCACGAGCTGAATCAGTTTAATTCTGCTGTTAACAGTGGATGAGCTCACAATCTACCTTGTGGGGCAGTTTAAAGTTATCCTTCTAAGAGGACTCACTGCCAGCTTTTGAGGACATATTTAGGGATGGGAAGGGCTGCCTTCCCCTTCACTGACCACATGAGCATATCAAACCTTCTGAGAGGAAAAATAACAAAGCAAGCTGTCTCTGCACCTGCCCACAAAACAGCTGCTCAACTGGGAGAGGAATTGCTAGACCATAATGTGTCTTCAGCAGCTTTTGTGGTCCTCTCTCCTACACTGGCACAGGCATTGTCACAAAGGAAGGAAACATGGAAACCATACAGAGATTTCATGACATTTTTTTTCCAGAACAGTTTTTTATTAAAGCATCACTTCATGTTTGCAGTCTTCCCACGTGGATGCTTTTTCTCAGTCTCAACTGGCTGTTCAAGAGAGAGATCAGCTGGGATCTAACAGAGTCTTCCATCAGGTATGTGACTCTTGAACTGACTTCAAAAATATCTGAGTGCTTGTTTTCTAAGGAACCCCTTATAATAAAGGAATATGAGCAGAGACAAATCCTCCATTCCCTGCTTTCTTCCATTTCCACTGTATGACTGTCTCAAGTGCCTGCAACTATTTTGGTTTTACTGGGTTCAGTAGCATTTGAGGCACTTCTGCCAAATCACTTTGGTTTCCTGAAGCTTTCAGAAAAAGTCCACCAGGATCTAAGTTCTATGGTTTTAAAGACTTATCCGTGGTATTGGAATAAAACACTTTCTCACTGAAGTTGATTGGGTTGAGAGCTTTGTTTCTTTGCTTTTTCAGGAAAGATCAAACCTCATCTTTGTTGTCAAAAGCTCGAAAAACCTGTTTCTATCCTTGCCCAATGACAAAAATTTCACAGGTTTATAAGGGCTGTAGCCTCAGCTCTCTGGACCTTGTTCTGCATTTCACAGTGCAGAGTTGATCTACTTCAAATAATTTTTTAATCATTTACCAAAGAAGTAGTCTACCTCAAAAATTCTCTTTGCTGCTAAAAGTGGGATTTCTCTGACTTTATATATTCAAGGGTATTAGAGGTTCTAACATTCATAAAACTGTGCCCTTAAATGGCTGGCTTTAAATAACGAGTGGCATAGAAGTGTTTTGCAAACAACAAATGGGAGAGGTTAGGAAAGGCTGATAATTCTGGATTATTCCAGTGAACACAAGCACACATGGAGGTGTTCTTGTGAGGGAGCTCATGCCCTAAAATGTGCCAGGCTGCCCAATTGCCCGGACAATCTCCTCCTGCCGTTTGGTACAACCGGGAGCTGCCAGAGCACATGTGCTCGTTTCCCCTTTGCCATTAGGTGTCAGGAGCGAACTACAGACGTTTCCCAAGGTTGAAACCCCTCTGCTTTTTGTAGGTGTGACACAGAATTGCTTTGCTAGGTCGTTACATATATATTTACTTCTGCTTTCCATTTAGAGGGTCAGCCGTGGTGTTCTCTCCCTCCCACATCTGGAAGGTCAAGCAAAGCATGACTTGGCTGCAGACTCTGCAAACCCTCCCCCCTTCGAGGGCAGCCTGCCTCAAATAGCAAATAAGAGCTTGCAGAGTGTCCTCTCCTCTCTTCAGGTGAGTTATAAAGCTCTTGGACATCTTATGTTGGCCTGGTTAAACAGCCTCTCTCTAGGGACCACTGAGAGTGTCAGTGGCAAAGTGTCACAAGAGCGCTGGTGTGGGGGAACAGAGAAATCACTTAGTGTCAGTTTTTGCTCCAGTTTCTCTTTTCAACCATAGTTAAAAAGGGAAAAAAAGAAAGTAAGAACTGTAAACAGTCAACCAGAAAGTAAAAAGTCAAACCAGCACGGCTGTCTATAATGTCAGATATTTTAAAGGACACCCAACAGGAAGGTTTTGAGGTCATCTGCACTTTCACCATTCCTTTTTTCGCCTTGTTTTTCACAAATCCTGTGTCCATCCTGTCTGTACTCTTCTTCCTTTGCTGCTTCTCTCCCCAGCAAATCAGGGGCTTGCACTACTCATCATCACTACCTTTTTTACCTTTCTTTTCCAAAGGAGTCTCTTTGTTAAGAGTTTTGACAGGTTCTATGGGGCTACGATGTGAAGTCTTGTCAAATCTCTTTCACTGGAAGTCCCCACATAAAGCATTTTGTTTGGGAGGTCAAGAGTCTTATCAAATACTTTGAGTTTCAAATTGGCAGGTTGCTACTACTAAAAATTATTTCATTTGGTTAGGGGCAATTATTTCAGTTGTGTCATTGGGCAAAGCTACAAGACACAAAATAGCATAAAGGGGAACAGGTTAGTCTTCAAAATAATTTAAATTTTTTTTAAAGCTTAATTCTGTGCCCTTCCTAAATCAAATCTGCACTCAACTTCTGCAAAACTGAATGATTAACCTTTGCATGCAGAAACAAACCATCCCTCCATTTTATTTGCTGTGAAAAGGTTGGAGCCAAGCGTTTTACAGAGGGGATTGTATTGTTATTATTATTATTATTCTTTAAATGGAATTTATGGACTTATATAAGAAGTTGTGCAAACACCAGTAAGAAAGCCTCTTTCCTTGGCTTAGAAATGCCAGGGGACAGTAAACATTTTAGCCTGGATGGCATGATTATGTGCTTTCTGTTTTGGAGACCTTCTTTGTTTACCCTTCCTTAGAAATAACACAGCACTGCTGAATTAAGGGAGTGTGTGTTGGAAAGGGGAGAGGGGAGTTTTCAAGGTGCAGCTCAGCAGGATAAAAATACCTGCCTCAGCACAGACCTGAGCTGTCCAGGTGTTGCCTTGCTTTTGTACCAGTTAATACTGAAAAAAAAAAAAAAAGTAGGAAAATTAGAGACAAGTATGGAAAGATGATTTCATTTTGAAAAAAAAAACATTTTTGCTTGCACACACTTTTAACTCAAAACTCACCAGCATCAAGATGCACAAATTAAAGTGGTACCAGTCAGGACTTCTCTCAAGGAGACAGGGGCCCAGGATTGCCCACTGGTTAGTCCATATCACATCACTTGCGTTCTTGTCTTGGCAACCATGTGCTGGTTATTGAATACATCTTTTGCTCCCTTCTGACACTGAGATAGGCTGATCTTTTTTATCTCCATCCTGTCCCATTTGTATGAGTCATCAGGACTTTCTCAAGGGATGACAAATAGTAAAAACCAATTAAGGAATAATTTAGGTTTGGAGATATCTAGCCAGACCTCCCACTACAAGCAGATCAAACTTGGAGAAGGTTACTGAGGGCCTTGACCAGCTTGTCTCCGAATATTTCAAAGGGTGGAGAGTCTGTAGCTTCTCAGAGCAACCTGTTGCAATAGTGAACCACTCTCACGGTAAAAAATATTTCTCCTAATATCTAATCAGCTTTTCCTGTATGGCAACTTGTATTGGTTAGACACCTACCTTGTCCTAGAACTGTGCACCCGAGAAGGGTTTGGCTTTGCTTTCCCTGTACCATCCTGTCAAGTATCTCGGCAGCAGTGAGGTCCCTTCTGAAGCTTCCTCTTCTGCAGGGTGGACAGATGTATTTCTTGCAGCCTCTCCTTGTACATCCTGTGCTCCAGGCTCCTGACCATCTCCTGAATTCACTCCAGTTGGTCAGTGTCTTTCTTGTACTGGGAAACCCCAGACTAGACACAATGCTCCCACTGTGGTCTCACAAAAGCTGAATAGAGGGGGAGATCACTTCTCCCACCCTGCTGCTGGCTGTTCTCTTGGTTGTATTCAACCTGGAATCTGTTTGGCCTTCTTTTCTATCTCGTGCTCAGGTTGTTGTCAAGCCCTTCCCTGCAAAACTGCATCCAGTCAGTTGCCCACCAGCCTGTCCCGTTGCATGGATATATTCCTTTCCAGGTGCAGGACTTAGCATTTGTCTTTGTTCAACCTTAGAAAATGCCTGTAGCCCTCTTTTCCAGGCTGCTGAAATCCCTCTGGATGGCAGGCCTGCTATGGTCTGCATATTTGAGAGGGTAAACTCATCCATGGTCCAGGTTATTAATAAAGACGCTGCACTGCCTTCGGTATTGATCCCTGAGGAATTTCACTGCTAACCATTTGCCACTGACCACAGTCCTTGGAACCTGACCTTCCAGCTTATTTTCCATTCACATTATGATCCATTTATCCAGTTCATCTCTCACTTTTCGGGCTTCACATTCACAGTGGGAGATGGTGTCACAGGCCCTGCTCAAGTCAAAGCCTACCACGTCCACTGCTTTTCCCCCATTGTCCAAGCCAGTCACTTCATCAGAGAAAACAATCAAATTGTTCAGACACCATTTTTTGGCAAATCCATACTGGCTGTTCCACATCAGCTTCCTGTCTCTCATTTGGCTGGAAATGGTTTCCATGAGGAATTGTCCCACAGCCCTCCAAGTGACTGAGGTAAGGGTGACCAGCCTGTAGTTCCCTAAAGTCTTCTTCTTGCCTTTTTTTAAGGTAGGTGTGATGTTTGCCTTTTCCAAATGGTCAGGAACTGCTCCTGATTGCCAAGGACCTCCAAAGATGATACAGACCTGCCTTGCAATGACACTGGCCAGCCCCTTCCACACCCTCAGGCACATCCCACCTGGTCCTGCAGACATAGGTATGTCCAGCTACTTAAGTGCTCCCTGATTATCTTCCTCCACTTCATTACACAAACTGCTTCTATACTCAGGGACTTGGGAGGCCAGAGGGCAAAAATTCCCAATGAAAAGCATTGAGTACCTTGTTCTTTTCCAAATCCTTGGTCACTAGGACCCATATTCCACTGGGCAGTAGGTTCACATTTCCCTTAGCCTGTGTTTTTTTGCTGGTGATGTACTGTACAGCTAAGCTTTGACTTCCCCAATCCTTCCTGCATGTTCAGCTGGTGCCTTTTGCATGTTGCCCAGATAACCCATCCCTGCTCCCACCTTTTTTCTCTCCTTCCTGTGTTTGCCCTTGGTCAGAAGTTCCCTTTTCATCCCTGCTGGCCTTCAGCAATGTCTGTGCAACTTTCTACCTGTTAGAATGGACCCTTCTTGTGCCTTGAGGAGATTGACTTTGAAGAACAATGAGCTCTACTAATTTCCTTTGCCCTCCAGGGCAGTCTTCCATGGGTTTATGATGAGGAGATCCCTGAACAAGCCATAAGGTGCTTTCTTGAAGCACTGGGTTTGTAATTCTGTTTGTCTGTCTCACTTCTCTGATTTTAAACTCCACAATCACAAAGTCACTGCAGTCAAAGCTGCCCTTTCCTTGACCTTCACATCCTCAACCAGCTGTTCCTTGTGTGTGAGTAACTTGTCCAGCAGCTCATGTCAGGTCACCTGCATTAAGAACACGGTCCAAAAATCTCCCAGAATGATTTTGCACATCAGCAGGTACTGGGGTGACTGAATTACCATGTAAGCCTTTAGGTTATGATGGCTCTTCCCTGCTGTGCCTCATTAAAACCCTCCTTCACTAAGCCAGCAAAGCTCTTTGCAGACACTCTTGCTCTGCTTCATCAGATCAATTCTGTTTCTGCTCAGACATTCTTGTTCTTTGTCCTATAACCATAGAATGTATCCATCCATCCATCCTCCCTGTATCTTCAGCCAAGTATGGATCCACTGGATGCATCTCCAGCTGAGTCTTCTCCCTTTAGTGAAGGAATTGAAGAGAACATGGCCTGGACCCCCTCATCCAGCATCCTTGTCCCAGACTCTTCTATCTGCTTATCTGGTGCTCTTTTATCCCCTTCATCTCTTCGTGGCTCGATCCTGTAATCTGTTCTTTGTTTTCCCATTCTGGGAGTCCTGAGAACCTGTGTGTGCTGGGATCTTGGTCACCTGCTGATACAGGTGACATCCGTATGTCTTTTCTTTTGCAATTTCTTTCTTCTAGCACTTCTGCCCTCACACATTCTTTTATTTATAGAGATTTATCTTTCCACGGTCCAATACCCTCTAGTGCTATTGGCAGAATTCACTCTCTGGGTAAGCAGGACATTCTGGTCCCCAGGCTTGCTTGTTCTGTCTCAGCACAAAATTTGCAGAGAGATTACTCAACAAATTCAAAATAAATATCTTGCAGCTTTGTCTTTGAGAATATATATTTTCTAATTTTTTTTTTCTTTCTCAGCAGGAAAACGGACCTCAAGGCAATTTTTCCCAGTTTAGCCTTCCAGACAGTCTTCCTGAAAGTGACACTAGAGCCCAGACAAAACCATCAGAACTGGAAAGCACCAGCAACGGGGTCAAACTGCCTATGACAGCTTCAGGTAGAATATAACTGGACATGCTAAAAAAACTGGAGTGACAGGGAGTGTGTGCAATCAGGATACTCAGGGAGTAGAGGTTCCATGAGGAATGGTTACTGGAATGTTTAACAAACAATGTGGAGCACAAGGAATATGGATGGGCTCAGAGACTTCTAAATATGAGCACAATAAGAGAATGAATAGGCTAACACAAATATAGGAGAGAATTATGAATTATACAAAAGAATGTATATTTGTGTAAGAGTAGGTCATGGAGGTGACAGCAGTATTCTATTACAGTGATAAAACTTTTTCCCACTTGCTGGTGGCTGTGTCCCACTTTATTGGTGTGGGCTAAACTGCATTTTGGTAGTTCTCAGTTCTAGAAAGTTTCTGGCAGAGATAATCTATTTTTAGGAGGAGTCTAAGAAAAAAAAGTAGTGGCCTTTTGCTTTGAAATGGTTTAGCAGCCCTGCATTACTGGATGAAGATCTGCCACTGTTTAACAAAACACCCACACATGCATGCAACATGTTGATTTATAATGCTCCTGTCTGAATATATATCCACATTTAAATGATATAAGTGGAGGTGTTAGGGCAGCTGAAATGATTCCATGCAGGAAGAATCAGAAGTAGGAGAACCAGATTTGGTCTCCATGTAATCCCTAATGCATCTGAACTTGATATTTTTTATCAGAAAAACAAGCACTTGAAAGCTTTGGTAAACTAAACCTTACTGCCATTTTATAAATATGACAATCAAACCATTAAAAACATATATTTTTTATGCAAGCTATGAAGCTTGATGAATCTGACAGGCAACAGATGGGATTTTCAAAAACACCTAAGCACATAACTTCCCTCAGAATCAAGTAGTTTTTACCTAAGCTCTCTAAAAGTCTTGCTGACAAATGAGGAATGTAATATTTTTAGTAAAAAAAAAATAAAAATTATATATAAATTTGTACAAAATTGTAGAATGTTTGTTGGAAGGGACCTCTAACAGCTTTTCTCAGCATCCTGCTCAAAGTGGTGTGCTCTGCTGTAAAATGTTCCACTGTAAAAGCAATTTGCAATTGGGTTTCTGACATTTTATTGATTTTTGCTTTTACATTCTTGTTTTCTGATTTAGAAGCCTTGAAAAATTTTAGAAACCAGTTAACAGTCTATGAGCAAAAAGAAATTTTCAATTATACAGAGCTATGGTTTCTTGGCCTGGAAGCTAAAAAGATTGAAGGTTTGCCTGAAACCCAGAATAATAATTGTTATGATGATGAGCATGGTTCCTACTTAAAGGTAAGTGGAAAAATCATGGTTTTTATTTTCAGCTCAATAAGTTTGTAGTGACTGTGTGCCAACTCTTAAGTGTTATATATGAGATAAATGTTGTTTCTAGAAGATAAATGTGAAAAAATCATTACCAATCACTTCAAAGCTCAGAGGAGAATCTACTTTGCATTGGACTATTGGAGCATCACTTGTGATTTTCTCATTAAACCCTTGTTTAATGTAGACTTCACTTGCTACTGGTCCATCATCTTTCATAGACAGCAAACTCCCACACACAGGAGCTACTTTTAAAGCCTTATCTTTGCTGTGCTGTTTGAATCTGAACCCTTTTCTTTTCTTTTTGAAGGTTTTACATGACCACATTGCCTATCGATACGAAGTGTTGGAGGTCATTGGGAAAGGGTCCTTTGGGCAGGTGGCCAAATGCCTGGATCACAAAACCAATGAGTTAGTGGCACTGAAAATAATAAGGAATAAGAAAAGGTGAGGCATCCTTTGCCTTTAAAGCAGTACAATCATCTGTGTTGTATACAGGCAGTGACAAACCACAACGATGCGAGCAAAGCAAAATCAAACCTCCTATACAACAGGTTTTCATTAAATGCAGTGAGATCAGAGTGAAGAAAAGGGATGTCAGGGACTCAGAATTGGCCTAGACCCAGAGAAGACACAGCCTACGAAAGCAAACACAGTTTTTCCAGGCTTCCATGGAGGTCTCTATATCTGTGACACAGTTCACTCACAGCCCAGGTAACCAGCCCTGAATGACTGAGAGCTGAGAGCCTTCACTTCCCCTCAAGACCCCAAAACCACAGGAACATGCTGGGATGCTCCCCTCTCTCACTTTAATATGAAAAATTCTACACTGTGGATCCTAAGCAACCTCTTCTTCTTTTATGGCTGGTCACAAACTTTTTATTGATGTTGCCTTGAACCAGAGCCAATGAAGCAGATGAGAATGATGCTGTTGACTCCAGCAACAGAGTTTTAGCTGTTCCATTTTCCCCCCTCAGTGAACACTAAATGTAAAGACACTCTTCAAAACTGACTGTCTGACTGTGCTAGGTGTGAAATATGGCCCTGTTCAAGTAAACAGAAGAGTTCTTATGGACTTTGAAAGCACCAGGATTTTACTCTGGATGCTCATTTGAAACTTTTTCATTTAAGGGCTTTTTCAGACCAGTCAAAATAGCAGCCCTTAAGTGTTATGTAAGACTAGGAACCAACAATAATGAGTCAAAATTACAGTAGTTATCAGGGGTAAATGACACATTTTTGATCATTGTCCCACATGCCGAGCTTACAGTAAGATTGTGGTGTTTGTAACATTTATATTTCTACAAATACTACACTGAGTTAATGTTATCATTCCTGTGTCACATGGTATTGCAGATTTCACAGCCAGGCTTTGGTGGAAGTGAAGATCCTAGATGCTCTCTTGAAGAAAGACAAAGATGATACTCACAACATCATCCACATGAAGGAATACTTCTACTTTCGCAACCACTTCTGTATTTCCTTTGAACTGCTGGGGTAAAGTACATTTTCCCTTACACACACCTTACAGAGCATTTTAGACCTTGTGCCTTACAAGCTTTAATTTCTGTGTCTTCTTCTGAAGAATTGGCAGCTCTTCATGTTGCAAGAAAGGAATACTGAACACACACTGAGCCTTTTGATCACCCAAGGTGAACTGAAAAAGACTTCACACAGACAGTCACATGATACAATCCCTTATTTTCTGTGCTGTGTATTGAAGTATTCTTCCCTGAAAGACATCTGAGGAAAAGAGTAAAATGATGAGTTCAGTACTGGTAAACTTCAGGATATATAAATATGAATAATACCAAATAATTTAAAAATAAAGCTCCTTCTTGCTTTTTGATGAACCTTTGCTGCAAGACACATCTTAGGAGGAATTTTGGAGAAATTTTAGAGAAGTCAGGTAATTTTAGTCATCAACCTTGTTATAATGAGAGAATTAACCTGGAATTATGGAGGTTATCCACAGTTCCCCATCCCTTACAGTAGAGCCCCCGTTTCTACATGTGTTACAGCCTTGCTGAAGATTCAGTACCCCGTGGATGGCTTGATCTCAAAGAAACCTAAATTAATTGTGTTGTTACATGTGAGTCTGTCACTTAGAGACACACGGGGTAAGAGTTGACTCCTCTCCAGAGAAGACACAGACCAGTCTTTTCAGAAAGCTGCTATGGAAACGCAGAGGAAAATATTCATGGGACAGACACTATGTTTAACTCTTTACAGAGGAGTTGAAGACTGGTTGTCATAGAAAAATGTTTTTCTGGTAAAATTTTTATTGCCTTTAAAACATAGTGAAAACCCCTTTCATTTGTGATCTTCCTTCTCTGTCAAGTCCTGGTAAATTCAGATCCAAAGGAAAGGACCTTGGTTGAGGCCAGTGGACACACAAGGAGGGAAGACAGAAAGCTGCAGTTGTTTATGTCCTTCCAGGCACGTGGGGTCGTGCTGAGGACACCTCCTGAGATCATATTACTGAGGAAACACTGGTGCATCCCTTTAAGAGCCACCAGCCCTGTGGCCATTTCCTCCTCTGAAAAATGATCACAAATTAAGCACTTAGTACTTCATAGAGTCATAGAATCCTAGAATGGTTTGTGTTGGAAGGGACCTTAAAGATCATCCCATTCCAACCCCCCTGTCATGGGCAGGGACACCTTCCACTAGCCCAGGTTGCTCAGAGCCCCATCCAACCTGGCCTTGGACACTTCCAGGGATGGAGCAGCCACAGCTTCTCTGGGCAACCTGTGCCAGGGCCTCCCCACCCTCCCAGGGAAGACTTTCTCCCTAATATCCAATTTAAACCTCCTCTCTGTCAGTGTGAAGCTATTCCCCCTTCTCCTGTCACTCCAGGCCCTTGTGCATTCACATGCTGGCAGAAGTCAGCAACCTCATTTAAGGCCCCACTGGAAGGAGCTAAGATATGATGGTCACAGGAGGCATACAAAAACCTAACGAGACCTGAATTTATGGAGGAGTCCATCTAGAAATATTTACTGCTGATTAAAGATCTTTAGAGAAAGATGATTTACACAAGGTACCACAGCAAAGAGAAATGAGGGTGAAAGGAGACTGCAGAAAATTTATTTCAGTTCCTGAATGCTGATTGTTCTTGGTGAAAACCAGCACAGCTGCATAACATAGCACAGGGTTTAGCAAGCAGGAAAGTTCACTGTGTTACGACCCGCCCCAGAAAAAGGGGAGGGGGGTAACCCAGGTTCTTAGCAATAATTCCCTTGGGGTGGATTAGAGTGAAACAACACTGAATAATCGGTGTCTGAAGGTTTGTTTTAACAATTCTGTATCAACAGGTCTGCTAGCATTTTGGGTGTTGTCATATAACAATGTGACATACAGATAACCTTTGGAGGGGGAGGAGAAAATGCATAGGGGAGAGAAAGACAGGATAAGAGTAAGGGAGAGCAAGGAAAAAGAAAAGATGAGAGTGGAAAAAACGTATGTAGTCACTGCCCACAGGGTCCAGCAATGCAACTTGGTATGCATTCTAGGAGACTTTTGCAGGCTTTTGACTTTTGCATCATACCTCTGATGGGCAGTTGGGCCCATCCCTCCCTCCAGTGCTGAAGGTGTCAAGCCCTGAAAAGGCAGGAAGAGCTGAGTTTACCATGTTTGTTGCTGTGCCCCTCAACTCTGCCAGCATGATTGCTAATCACGAAAGGCAGGAAAAATACTGGGGGTCAAATGCCTGCAAAAGTCTCCTAGAATGCATAAATCATTAGCCATTTCAGTCTCTGGCACACTGACAGTACATCTTCAGATGTGGGAGATGTTTGGGCATATTACATGCAGAACACATTCTCCAGGAGGAAAATAGTTGTCTTTTTCTTCTTCACGAGTCCTCCCTCACGTAAGAAGAAAAGCTAAATACCCTCTAAATGCAGTGGAAACTAATCATGCCTTAAAAATAAGTTCCCCTAATCTCTTTTCTGCCTTCTGTCTTCTGTTTCTTCCATCTCCACAGAATAAATTTGTATGAGCTGATCAAAAAGAACAACTTCCAAGGTTTCAGTCTGTCTTTAATCCGACACTTCACTCGGGGTGTGCTGAGATGTTTACAAGTGCTCTACCAGGAAAGAATCATTCACTGTGATCTGAAGCCTGTAAGTACAAGCATGTCATAACCTGTTTTTCTGTACAGAATACATTAGTTCATCTTACCTTTCTTTTTATTGAAGGAACTCTAAGAAGAATCCATAAAACCTGGCAGGATATTTCTACAGAAGCTATAATTTATTCCTGCTAGTATTAGTACTACAGTTGGCTGATTTTTTCCATTGATTCAGTTCATTCACTGAAGTATTAGACAAGATTGTTTGGTAGCCAAAATGTATGCAAATATGAATCCAATTCAGGTAATGACATTTTGCTTAGAGAAAAAGAATACTTGTAAAATTAAGTGTTTTGCTATGAGGGACTTTGTAATGTTAATATTCACAAGGCAGCCTGTTATCCTGTAAAGTCTTATTTAATTTCATATGCCTAACTATAAAATTAAGTAGCCTAGTAAATGACAAAGGAATTCTGTAGAACAGTATTTAGGGTATCTACCTGTTTCTGGGGGAACATCTGCCATCCCAATTCTGCAGCTGGATCTGCTAAGTATTCCTGCTACATGAAGCATTTCCATTCTCCTTAAGCCCCAACCTTAAATTGTTGCAATTTTCTGAGATTCCCGAAGTATTTTAACTTTATTTTCATTTCAGATAAATATTTCTCTTGATTTCATTTTCAAAAGGACAAATGAACCACTAAATCAATAAGCAAGCTCTCAAATAAAAATGCAAAGGATGAAATTCTGTTCTCACTTTGCTTAACGTATCTGAATTCAGAATTCTGACAAGTCACATACTGTCTGTACCCATTGTCTTGCCAATATCTTTGCCAGATCAATCTGCAGTGAGAAGTGAGGGTTGCAAGATAACCAAAGTATCTGAATCAGAAACAATTAACCCAATGGAAATGTGTTTCCAGGTGGCCACTGAGAAGGACTGAGGTCAGCGACATCAATTAGTGTAGTCTGTATTTAAACAGAGTAACATCAGTGAAAATTTAGTGAGTTAAATAAAAGAGAATCTTGTTGTCACTCAACAATTGTACGGTTTTAAGAATTTAATTTATGTTGCCTGAAACTCACATCTGTTATCCCATCTGCCTCCTGTGATATTTCACAACATAAGGTAGAATATGGAGTTTCTCTGGATTTAAAGCTAACTAATGACTGCTTCCAAAGCCTGGCTTTCCAGCTGATCAGCTCCCTGGCATTGTGAGGGATTCAATACTAGAGACAAGAGTCCTACCATGAGCACGAAGGGATATTTATCTGCAGAAGGGGGATGCACCAAGAACCAAGAGCATCGGGGGAGTGGAATTCAGTCCTTGCCTTGACTTTCATCATTAGCAGCTTCTCCTTCCTGCCACATATCCTTTTGAGTTAATTAGCCAAGAAACTACTTTGTCATTATTTGGCACCCACCTGGGAACTGTTTAGGCCTTCAAAGCTTTGACATATAATTGTTATAAAGGTTGATAAAGGCAGCCATCTCTCTTCTGACAAGTAGAGAAGAATGTATGATCAGAAGGGAAATCAAAGGAAATCCTTGATATAGATAGATTTTTTTTCAATTAGGTTAAAGTTCAACTCTGCAGGAAGAAGCTAATAGGTTATGTTTGCTCATCAGTGCAAATATTCTTGAGTTAGTGATTTGCATTGCTTATTTTCCAGTGCTCACTGACTTAATATGGTGTTAAACCCCTCTTTTCCCTGTGATTTTATTTTTAGGAGAACATTCTATTATACCACAACGGCCAAGGTTCAGTTAAAGTTATTGATTTTGGATCAAGCTGCTATGAAGACCAAAGAGGTTTGCAGAAAAGTCAAGTTGATGTAATTTTCTTAATAAGCTTTCTCAATTTTAAATGATGTAGTTAAACTTATCTTTGCTTGGGCTAATATATTGACCTATGCCCCTAATTAGAACCTAATGAACTGGTGGTTAAGCCACTGGTGGTGGAATAAATACTGGTAGGAGACAAAAAAGACATTACCCTGCTTTTTCTTTGTCCCAAACCTGATCAGCTCCTCTACTCCTTTTGAAATCAGAATTGCACTTGCAAGAGTGGTTACTGATACAGACCTATGATGATAATCCAAATATTTCACTTAACAGAAGTTTGTGAAGTACAGAGACTCTTTCTCAGTGAGATGGTTAATTATAATTGGTACTTTTTATATAAATACAACAGGGAGGGGAATGGGAACTGTGCTTTTACTTTAGAAAGTCTAAATTCAGTTTTGGGGTTTTTTTTCTATCAAAGATTTGAATAGAATGAGCAGGAGTTAACCAGAACTAAATCTGAAAAAGGAAACGAATATATAAAATTAACCTAATAGTAAATCTCAACAGATTTACAATAGACATATTTGATTTACAATAAACACCTTGTAAAGTAAGAATGATATCATCATCAGGAAGAGAAGCAATATAATAAATAACAAATGAAACAAAAAAAACAAACCCCAAGAAGGACATCTGCATTGCATTTTATTAACTTAGAAAAACAAAACTAGTTTTAAATGGCTTAATTTTTTTTTCTTATGAAAGACTGATATTTAAGCTAAGCCAAACCTGCTAATCTATATTTTGGGATTCAGACTTTTAGATTTACATCCCAGTTTTGTAGGAGGGCGTAATCCATTTAGGTTTGCCCATGTTTGAGAAGAATGTAGTCTGAGACGCAGCCTGGAATATTTGTGGAGAGTAACAAATTGAAACACAAAATAAGTGAAAGATGGAGAATGACTGAGGAGACTCTCAGCTGGAAAAAGAAAGGCAGGAATATAGACAAAGTGACCCTTAGAGAGATAGGAATAAGAAAATAACAAAGTTTTTACACTGTAATCATGTTCAGTTGTCTGAATGTCGAGAGGTAGCAGAATTAGTTTACTCTCTCCAGTGAGTCTCAGTCTTGGAATGAGATCCTTTGGGGCTATAATATATTAATAGGGAAATCAGAAGGCAGTAGAAGATAGGTCCTACTGTCAGTGAAACCAATATTTCCTGCAGTGATAATGAAGACCTGTTGATTGATGCAAGGGGAAGACTTTCAAACAAGCAAATGAACATGGAGCGAGCTGAATCATAGCATTATCAGAACAATTCCCAGATAGAACAGTGGAAAGCAAATCACCCATTAATTTTAGGATGGGATTAGAACAAGTTTTCAGAGCCTCTGTGAGCAATCCCTGGATAGAGCAGAGATATGATGCCTGAACATGTATTTCACTCTTCTGTGAAATCTGGAATCCGCATTTCAATCCAAATGATGACATTTTGCTTCTTGTCCAATTTTCTGTTTTGATCCAGTGTACACCTATGTCCAGAGCCGGTTTTATCGCTCACCTGAAGTGATTCTTGGTCATCCTTATGCTATGGCTGTTGATATGTGGAGCTTAGGCTGTATCATAGCAGAGCTTTACACAGGCTACCCACTGTTTCCGGGAGAAAATGAGGTTGACCAGCTTGCCTGCATCATGGAGGTAACTTTTGGGATTGTCTTTTGATTTGCATGCTCATTTGGTAAACTGCAATGCCAGCAACAAAGAGAAATCTCAAGAGATAATGAAATATTGCTGTGGCCTGGCCTTTCAGGGGGAGGTTTAATGCAGCCAGCTGGCTATTTGAGAGGATGGGATCTAGCACAAAACTGATTTATTGGAACATTTCACGTGCCAAACACTGCTTTGTACACTCACTGTCTTGCTTCTGAAGGAAACATACTTTAATTCTGGATGGAGAAGTTAGGACAGAATAAGGATATCTAAGGTGAAGTAAAACCCATCCAAATTATTACAGGCCACTCTTCTCATAGAAATCAGATATGTGCTAGTCAAATGAGATGTCTTTAGTCCATAGTCCTGCTGAGAGAGATTTTTACTAGCAGTTGAGCAGTCAGCTGTGGCTCTGACTAGTAAACCTTGACAACCTCAAAGCCTCGAGTATAAACACGCTGGGTGGCCAGCACAACTGCTGCTCTACTCTCCTGCTGGAAAAACTGTTTCCTAATAGCCATTCTTCACTTCTCAAGTCACAGTTTGTGGCTGTTGCACCTTATATTGTCTGAAACTACCAAGGAGTTTGGCTCTATCATTTTTTGTAAATGTTTTCAAAGAGTTTTAAGAATGTACTGTGACATTTCCTCACCAGTACTCAGTAGAGGGGGACAATCACTGCCCTGGTCCTGCTATTTCTGATACAAAGATATGTACAGACAGCACTGAGAAATCCCTTAATTCCTTCCACAAAAATGGCACAAGAGGAAATGTTTTGTAGACATTTCACAGTCAGTTGAGACGTTCAACTTCTTTTCATAAGACGGGTAGAATACCACATCTCACCTGATGGTTTTTTTGTATCTTTATTAAATGAGGAGTAACTCTGTGAATTCATTTTCTGTGTTGAAGGTACTGGGTCTTCCACCAGCTGATTTGATTCAGGCTTCGTCAAGGAAGCGAACATTCTTTGGTAATTGCTTCTGATTGTTTGTCCTTGCTGGATCCCTCCCTGCTAATTAATCACTGGTTAATAGCACTGACAGAGAGCAGGGCTAGAGACCCTCTGCTACTTCTTAGCTGATTAAAAACTCTTTCAGGAAGGGGTATTGAGGAGAAGCAAAAAGGTATCATGAGGCCTACAAATGAACCTGATGCTGTGCTCTTCAAGTCTGATGGGCCTCTAATTGCCAAGGTGATAGGGAAGGGATTGGGAGATCCATTCCAGTTGTACTCTTAAAAAATATTGTTGTTAAAAGTGGGCTTTGGGAACTTATTTATGTTGTTCATTCCTCTGTGTATAATTTGGGTTTGGAAATTGCACAAAACAAACAAAGCAGCAAAGTGTAGGATGAAGTCCCCAGAATGTAACCAATACTGTTTGCCACAATGCTGGCAGACTATCAATCCAACAGGAAAAAACTTAGTGGGATGGATATGGATATGGATACTGTTTTTGCAACTCCTTTAAACATTTAGAGATGAATTTTATCGTAATTTATTTGAGCATGTCTTTATTTTTTTTTAAGATTCCAAAGGTTTTCCTAAATCCGTCACTAACAGCAAGGGAAAAAAGAGATGCCCAGACTCCAAGGATCTAAGCACAGTGCTGAAAACCCACGATGCTGGTTTCTTGGACTTCCTGAAAGGATGCCTAATGTGAGTTCATACGATGTGAAACAGGCTAGTTTTAACTTTGCTTTCATTCTCTTGTACCTTAAAAATCTTTGTATCTCTTGGGGTGGTGTTTTTTGTTTTTTGGGGTTTTTTTGTTGTTTGGGGTTTTTTTGGTGGAGTGTTTTTGTTTCTAGTTTGTTTTATTTAATTTCATTTTCCATATAGTAGCGCTTGTATATCCATTATTATTCACAGTTCATTGCAAATTATTGCACAGAAAGATATATTAGATTAGACCCAAGTATGAAAGAAACCTGACATGCAGTCATAGACTCACAGAATGGTTTGGGTTGGAAGGGACCTTAAAGATCATCCCATTCCAACCCCCCTGCCATGGGCAGGGACACCTTCCACTATCCCAGGTTGCTCAAAGCCCTGTCCAACCTGGGGCTGTGAAACAAAACATCATCACACTTAAAAGCAGATCATCTTCTGATGCTGGAGACTAAACTCTAAAAGCAATGCTATTTATCCAGATAAAGGTGTATCCAGATAACACAGATAACAGCAATGCACTGGCCCAAGACAATGTGTATCTGGAGATCAAAGCCTGGCTTTGTACTTAAATCTAACTCCTGTGCCAGCAGGAAGAAAGTCTTCCAACTTCCTCCAGTATGAATTATATTTGGTGCTGATTTAGCTGGTTTTGACTGGATTTTCTGTGCTAAGCCTTGGAAATGGCAGTGATACACTGTGGTATATGTATGAAAACAGCTCTTCTTTGAACATATTCTCACAAAGATCCTGCGTCAGGTTCACCTGGGTGAGATGAGGCTCTTTTTAGTTCCAATACACTGTATGTCTTCCCCTTAGCCAGGGATAAAAAGGCAGAGTATAGTCAGCCATGCCTCCACCCCATATGGTCCCATATATTTTCTAGTGTTACCTGGAACTTATGCAAGGTTAATATTTTATGTCTTCTTTAGCACTGGCTTTAAGTTTCTTTCAGCAGTTCAGTAGCACTTCCCTAAAGAAATCCTAAAGAAACTGCCAACTTGTGGTTACATGGGGGAAAAGATCATCCCACTCTGTTTCACAAGAAGGTTGCTTTTAATGTTCTCAGTTTGCTATGTCTCTATGAATCACTGATCCATTTTGGTTTGCTAGCTGAATCAGAGAGTTTAGAAAATAACTTTAGTGAAGCAAAAAACCAAACCTCGAACAGGTAATTTTGGGTCCCTACCCTAATAACACTGCATATTAAAAATGGTTTGATGCTGCAGAGGGTTTGATCAGCAAAGCACACAGCACTGAAGCAAGTTTTGAGGGATGGAGAAGATCATATAAGGTTTTTCCTTGTTTTCAGTATTATTTTGTTTCATTAAATGCCCTTATGACCAGACTTCCAGAAGACAAGACTGAATCTTTTAGCTTAAACTAATTTTCAGTTATAAATCATTCAATAACTATTTCTCTGCCACGGATTGAAGGTGGGAACCTGCCCTGCGCATGACCCCCGATGAAGCAATGAAACATTCCTGGATCCAGGAACCAAAAATATACCGAGCAAAGCAGAAAACACAGACCTTGAGGAAACTGAGTGATGGCTCTTTCTCCGCAGCAGAAAAGAAAAAGGAGAATATTCGTAAGCATGTTCTACCTGGAGAACTATATCAGTGTTTGGGATTGCATTGTATTTGGTATCATCTGTTAAATGAGGTGATAATGGATGGTCACTGAAATGTGGTGGGTGAAGGCCTTATTTCTCACTTGCCTAGAGCTGCATTCCAGATGTTAGAGCAGCTGCCAACAAGAAGGCTGGAAGTGCTAAAGATCCACCTTTTACTTACTGAGAGCAAAATACTTATGGTATCTGACATCACACCGTAGTGTATTTCACTTCCAGGCAAAAGAATGCATCAATAGGGGTTTTAAGATACCAAGGAAAATTTCCACCTGATTTGTTGTGAATTTGTACCAATCATGTTTTTTAAGAGTCTGCAGTCTTACCCTATCCTTTTATTTGTTTTTGGTTTTGTTTTTTTTTTTTTTTATTTGTTTGTTTTGTTTTGTTTCTTTGTTTGTTTGTTTTTTATTGCAGAGAATATCTGGGAAGATCCATCTGATCAAGCGGAAAGTGAACTGGCAGAAAGACTGACTCCCTTCACAGACACAAGAGAAAGTGATGTGCAGAACACCAGGAAGCATGTTATCCCGGAGAAATATTTGGAAAACCAAATGGAAAGACCTGTTCCATATGACGAAGACAGTGGTGAAACAGCTTTTCCAAAAACTTCTTTTTTTTTCCCACCAATTAAGTAGTGCACAGCACAAGCTATGACTGGCTCAGTTGCATACCTAGTATATTTTGTAGGTATTATTTGTACTCAGGAATATAAGCTGTATCTGTCTGTACATGGGCTGTGCACATTGTAAGTATATTTAATGTTCTTTTTAGCCTGAAATCATCCAGCCAACCAAAACAGAATTTGAAAACCATTCCTTTTCCTCATCTACATTCTTGTGATCGGAGATTCTTCACAACCAGCAGCAATAAAATGGAGACTGTAGAGGTGGAGAGTGGCTTATTCTTGGTATTATAACAGACTTTTTGAATTTTATATTTTCCTGGATCTAAAAGAACAAATGTGTTGACTGGAGAATCCTTTCACTTACATCAGCATATATCAGGAATAATTAATGGATAGATTATTGGATTTACTTATACATAAAAAATAAGAGAAATCAAACCCAGCATATTCACTTTCCTCCTTCTCTATCTTCCTTTTTTCTATACTGCAGCTACTGCTTGGAAACCATTTGTCACACCTTCCTAGCAGATTTAGAAATGTAAATTTAGCTCTATAGCAGCAACAAAGAAAAGTGATAATCTGAGCCCGTTTCTGTGGGGACTCCACTCAGTATTCACGTCAACAGGAAGAATGGATTAAAGCAAGATTTGGGGAAATTGTCCTTCACAGGAAGTTTAACTTCATACTATGAAAATAAAAAACTCAAACCAGATTTCTATGATCCCTATGACTTATCTGTTTAATTAATTTAAACATTTTGCTCTTTGAACAGTAGGCTGTCTTTTCATTGCATTTGTAAAGCACCCACCCCATTACAACTCCTATATTTACTGTAGCTTAGAGATAGTACTGCCATTTAAATGGAGATGATGAGAAAATTGCCCTACCAAATGCAGCTGCCACTTCACCAGTGACATTGCAGTGATCCCAAGAGAAATAAGTGTTGGTAGGTATTTGGAGTCGCCATAAGAATAAACTCCCACAGGCTCTTTGAGCAAAAGGAAAACCCAAAGGATTTGGAAATGGTCCTCAAACACTTCTAATGTAACAGGAGTAAACAAATCATCTGACGGGGTAAGAGGTGACAGCACAACCAAAGGCCATTCCTGACAAGCAGGCCAGCTTGCAGTGCCAGAATTATCTGTATCTCTGTCTTCCTTTGCAGCTGAACCCTCCCAGAAACTATAAAATACTGCCAGAATGGTGTACTGGGAAAAGTGAGTTCTGTGATGCAGCGTGTTTTGGCACAGTGTAGCCGCAGTGGGTGTACTGCAAAGTGTGGACAGAACCCTCATCACATTTCAAAGAGAGTCCCACCCCTGGTGGGGGCTGAATGAAGGCATCAGACACGTCATCAGGCTTGGGGAATATTCAGATAGAGTTTTGCAGATATTTGGAAAACACTTTATTTGCAAGTAACACAGAAGACAGGAAGCAAAAGGTTTATGATTAACTGGAAGGGTTCAAGGTGGGCTAAGAAAATAAGAATACTGATCCTAATATCAAATAACATAAAAAGTCAGATTCTTAGCCATTTGGAAGTATAATTTGTACTGTTTGGGCTCAGTTGCTACTCATTCTTCATCTGCTGTGTTACATTTCCTTCACTGCTTAGGCTGCTCCAAGTTAAAATATGTGATTCTCACAGCTGTGCACTCGTGTATTTGTCTGTTCTGCCTCAGGGGCAAAGTTTGGGATTAAGTATATCAAGGTGCCCTTGACAGCATTGCTTAGTCCTAATGAAGCTGTAAACCCCATTTGATATATGGGCTTCTGCACTGGAGCCACGTTTTCTTCATAATTACTACATTTCAATAGCTTTTTCTAGTAAGCAGCATCATATTACTTCTGAGGGCATTTGCTGAAGGGCTTTTCAAGGCATTCAGTGTTGAGGAAAAAGTGACAAAGTCATCTGAGCCTGTAATTCAGTTTGATTATCCTTCTATTCACAGAAGGTAGATGGATGGCATTTCACTGTAGCTGCCATGTATTTACTGTCTTCCTTCCTGACCTGCTGTTCTATTTTAACTCCTTCAGCCTTCACGGTGAACACCATCTTCAAAATCTTTCCAATTAAGGGCTCTTTTGGATAGCTGTTGGAATTATTTTTTTTTTCAGCGATGACAGAAATTAATAGAAATTACTTGGCAGAAAGATCCAGCCCAGAGATATCATCACTGCTTTCATATCCCTCTGCAAAAACCAGCAGATCCATCAGCCACAGGTAGGATCTTCATCTCTGTGCTGTAAGAGGACAACCAACAAAATGTTGAGAAGAATCCTCTGACTCATGCTCAGCTTGAGGCCTACACAGACTACACAGACAGTGCAAGACTCATAGCAAAAAGAATCACTGAATGATCAATTTATTGAAAAGCCCGATTCTCTATGATTTATTGCCATCTTTTAATCACATCTGCCAAGAAAATGAGGTGGTTCCTCTTTTGCCCATCTCCGCACATTGCTCTGCCTACCTGGTCTAGTGGAAGGTGTCCCTGCCCATGGCAGGGGGTTGGAACGAGGTGATCTTTAAGGTCCCTTCCAACTCAAGCCATTCTGTGATTCTATGATTCTATCTTCCTGTGGGTATTTACAGGATGTCAGATACAGATATTTAGGAAATCAAGCTGTGAGAACGCAAAGGCTCGGTGACCAAGCTGTCAGAACACTTTTGTCTCTGAAACCTCATCAAGAAAATGTTTTTTGTAGAAAAATAGCCTTTCTGGAATTGAATGTTTTTTGCAATAACTGTACTTCACCCCTCCTCCTAGGGGCTGCCTAACTGCAATAAATCAAATGCACAGTCATTGCCAGAGCCCACACCAGACCATGGGGATTGTACTGGATCGTGAATTAATTCCTTTATTCAGAGTCAATAAAGATATCACCTGCAACCACCATCAAGAGGATGGTGCCAAGCTCTTTTCAGTGGTGCCCGGGGACAGGATGGGGAGCAATGGCCATAAACTAGAACACAAGAAGTTCCACCTCAACATAAGGAAGAACTTATTTACACTGAGGGTGGCAGAGCCCTGGAACAGCTGCCCAGGGAGGGCATGGGGTTTCCCTCTCTGGAGACATCCCAAACCCACCTGTGTCACCTGCTCCAGGTGACCCTGCCTTAGCAGAGGTGTTGGACTGGATGATCTCCAGGGGTTCCTTCCAACTCTAAGGAGTCTGTGATTCTGTGAAACACCACAGTCCCAATTTACGGAATGCAGAACTGCAGCTGGTGGTGAGGTGTTGCCTGAACACTGCCTTTGGATCCTTCACTAATGTTTTATTGCCATCTACTGTCACTCCAGGCTGCCTGTGTTCAATTTTGAATGCGTTGCTATCGGCTCTTCTTTAATGCCCTCCCTCTAAAAGAGTAATAACTCCACCAAACACACCTCATGGAACAATGAGCAGCAGTGGGGAGGTCCGTGTTTATATCCAGAATATTATATCCCTACCTGGTGTGAGAAACATCTCTAATTAAAATTTAGAAGACGGCCAAATAAAGTGAAACAAAGCACTTTATTAACAGCGCGCTGGGTGCAGCGAACTCGTGACCTGGTTAGAGCACACCTGACTGGGAGGGACAGAGTGTTCAGGGTTATACCCTAACCCAAATAACAATAAAAAAGCACCACATGTTAGATGAGGGCAGATCTGAGCCAGGAGAGTGCAGCAATATTTCTGTACTACACTGAAAAAAAGAGACTGAGTTTAGCAATTGCTTCACTGAATTAGTGCATTTAAGAAGGTCTCAGAAAAAAAAAAAATAAAGTGCAAGAAATCTAACACAAACATTTTGCAGCTTTGCCTTGTCTTGAATTTATGGTGTACCATAACACACTGTGACTCCTGTAGCATCTGTGTGAGCAAACAGGGATCACCCACCCCAGGACAAAGTGCTAACTAGGAGTATAAATTACCTGTAATGCTGATTTTTGTCTGTTTATCAGACCTTTAATATTTGTCAGACTCGATGGATTAAAGACATTTCAATTTTTCAGTCTGCAGAGAGACTGAAGATTAAGTTTTTTAAAAGCAGAATTGTCACAGTATAAAAACAGGTCCAACTAATTGATAAATTACAGGTATTTTTGATAGGGAAAACCTAGGAAAATTTAAACTCTTAGAATTAATTTCTTCCCAATTGCCAGCTCTGTGAGCTTGTACTCCAAGGATACTACCTGCAAGAACCAATCCCTGGTTTAACAGGAGTATGGAATAGGCAAAACACTAAGAATTATTTCCATCAAAACACCCAGTCTTGTCTGTTAGTTGACAGGAGCTTCTTTGTATCAGCACCAGTGTCCACATGGCACTGCACTGTATGGGATGGACATAATGCACATTATACACAGGGAACTCGACTGCACAATTAAAAGAAAAAACTACAGAAAACAAAACCAAAAAGAAGGTGTTACAGTTATTCTTAATCATTTAGGCACATAAAAACTGCTAGTTCTTCACGTCCAAAAGGTTGGTCATAAGCTGAACTGTTGCTTCTGCCAGGAAGAAACAAGCATTAATAACAGATAATTTCCTTTGTGGGCTTCTATGTGTTTGTATAGGAGGTAAGTGGGTTCCTGCTTCCTGGGACCTGGCTGGAGTCCACTTTTCATTTTCACCATTCCATGCCGATTTCCAGCCAATGCACGGAAATGCTCAAACCCATTTGCTTCCTGTCACAATCCTCCTGCTACAAATCTAGTGGAAGGTGTCCCTGCCCATGGCAGGGAGGGTTGGAATGAGATGATCTTTGAGGTCCCTCCCAACCCAAATCATTCTTCGAAGGTTGCATTTCTTTCCACATTTCCAAAACAGGACTCCGACATATTTTTTAATTTAATATTTTGTTAGAATTTCATCTAAAAGAATAAGTAGAAGTGTTAAATAATCTCAACAAAAATTCAAAAACTCTGAAGTGAAATACTGACGTTGCTTTATCTGGTTATATATAACAGGATTCCTGTGCTTCCTACCACGCACTGCAGCAGGGAGTTGTTGAGCTCAGGAGACATGAGCTTGGAGTTGGCTGTGTGTCAGGGATGTGTGTGGTGTCAGCAAAGGGTTTCAGCAGTAGAACAGTCAGGGTTGTTTCAAAAGAGTCCTGGGCACAACATTTTCATTCTTCTTCATCTCCCGTGTGTTGTATGTCACCATAACCCCCAAAGAGAAAACTCAGTGAATCTTCACTCCTTTCCTCTTCTCTCTGTCTGGTGCCTGAGGCAGATCCTCAGAGGTGCCATTTGCATCCTTTGTTTCTGACTCTCCTCTTCCTTTTCACACTTGGTTCCTGTATGAGCATTTAGCTTTTTAAAGGAAGCAGTTTTTAGCTCCTTCCCTCTTCTCACGTCATCTATAATTTTATAATCTTCTTTGGCATGTTGCTCACTGCCAATCTGTGGTACCTTCCTGATCCTGCACATCTCTCCCACGCCTCTCAGCAGTGGCATGCAAAAGACCACATCCTGTTCCTTCAAAGAGACCATGCAATTCTAATCTTTGTCACACAGCTAAACCACCCCTTCTGGTAATTCAGGGACAGTCTTTTATTCCAGCAGCGCCTCGATTGCATCCCCAATCTCACGCTCCCCTCCATCTGAGAAAGGGATTTTCCATTTAAAAGTGGACAACTAGGAACAGTGAAAATTTCTCACACCAGCAGCTCTGCAATGCAGATTCCTTTGCCTGTTTTCGTCCCCACTTCATCATTAACTCTATCTTTGGTAGTCCCCACAAAAGCATCAAAGTCTCTCAGTTTCGATCTCCCTGTGCAGTCCTAACCTTCAAATTTCCTTTACTGCATCCCTCAGCCCTGCCTAGTTCCCCCCTAAGAGTGTCTTGGGCCCCTCTGGAGCAGAGAGTATAAAAAATGTCATCATTGTATTAGAGAATTTAAAAAAGAAACCACAAATACATTTACTGTCTCCAGCAGGACTGTGAGACACGTGACCTGGGATTCCAGCAATCTATGTGCAACTCAATCTCTTTAATACCTGAAGACCAGATCAGGTATCTCTCCTTCTCTGTTGTTCATCTGTTCTGTGAGCACTTGTCCCAGCAGATTAATATACATGGGCTTTTTTAGGCTTACCCAGCAAGTAAATAGGAATAACCTGCCACGTCCTTCAAACTCCACAGACCTGGGCTCTGTTTTGTGGTGTATTGTGGAACTGGGCACACTGGAGACGATGCACAAGGCACTTCCTGGCAGGACTGGTTGGAAACCTGCTGAGAGTCTTTGTTTTTCATGTCACTAACTGAGAGGTCTCAGGCAGGACAACAGATGATGCACTTTTCTCCTTCCACTCCCTCTCACCAAGGAATAGCACATGGAGCAAAGGCATTTTCCTTATTCTGCTCTTCCACTACAGCCCAGATTGCTGCCACAGCAGCTTCCTCAGATAAGTATGCACTAAGACTTAGCCCATTTCCTACAAACTTGCCAATAATCGTCACACCAGACAATAATCAGGGCTCATTTCAGAATCTGCAATGGAAAGAAAAGTTAGTCAGAAGGGCCCCTTTTCCTTGGTGAGAAGAGCCAACATTCACCCACATAGAGGAGCACTGGGCAGGAGGCAAACATTTTGTTGCTTTTTCTTTTGGTTCTGTCGTACAAAGTACCTATTAAAAGTGTTTAAAGATGTAGATGAGCTGACCTAGTACAGTTTCACTCAGGCAAGATGCCAGGGCATATTATGTAAAGTGTTGATCTTTCCTACATTTTAAGTTAGATATAGAACAGTCGGTTTCCAGCCCTCCTTTCTGGCAACAGGCCCAACCTCCTGCACTTCCACATAAACTGGGCCCAAGGTGTCACCAAGACTCAGAAATTGAAGTGGTACTGTTGGTGATGGCAGTGTCCTTCTCAAGAATCCAGGGTATGCTCTTCCTCTTGTTCCGGTCAGCCTGCAGCTCCACTACTGCATTTCTCCACCTCCCTGGATCCTTCCAACACAATCCACCTCCGCTGGGACCATGATGAACAGGAGCTGATGACATTTGAGCTGCAGGTCCATACAACTGGCTGGGTGGCATTTGGATTCAGCCCTCATGGAGAGTTGCCTGGATCTGACATTGTGACAGGAGGTGTCTCCCCAAATGGCAGCATCTACTTCTCTGGAAGTTGAAAAGACTTCCTCTGCAGGCTCCTTTGTCAGGGGTCATGCTCCAAATATATTGAAATAAAAGTATGTTGAAAGGCTGAGAGAACTGGGATTGTTCAGTCTGGAAAGGCTGAGAGAGTTAGGATTGTTCAGCCTGGAGAAGAGAAGGCTCCAGGGTGACCTAATTGTGGCCTTCCAGGACATGAAGGGAGCCAAAAAGGGAGGTGGAGAGGGACTATTTCCAAGGGCCTGGAGTGACAGGACAAGGGGGAATGGCTTCACACTGACAGTAAGTAGGTTTAGATTGGATATTAGGAAGAAATTCTTTATTGTGAGGGTGGTGAGGCCCTGGAATGGGTTGCCCAGAGAAGCTGTGGCTGCCCCATCCCTGAAAGTGTTGAAGGTCAGGTTGGATGGGGCTCTGAGCAACTTTTACTCATTCACTTGATTTCCTCTCTAGGAAGTGGAGACATCAGTTCCCCTCCAAAGGTTGCTTCTTAATGTGTTCTTAAAGGAATAAGACAGGACATCCTTGGGAATTGCTGTTTTTTTCATTGTCAGGCAACCACTAAGGGTAGATGCTTGATGTTAAAGGAGCTGGAGTTTAGAGGAAAAAGATGCCACTAAGGCTGTTAAATAAAAAACAGGCCATTGTTTTGTTTCACTTCATTTTACTTTTATTTTTTAACAGGCAATTTAATGTTATCCAGATACAGAAAAAACCACCCAGTTTATACCAGTGAAGTGCTGCCACAGTGGGTTTATTTTGTTCTGCTGTTTTCAGTTCCCTTTTCCACACGACAGTAAAATCTCTTTTGCATGAAATTGGTCTCTGCACTTGTCTAAAAATGAGTGGACTTCAGAGAGAGTGAGGTAGTGACCCTTCCTTATGGTCCTTACCTTGTTACAAAATAATTCTTGAAATTTCCACTTTTGAAATGCTTTTGTGATTGTGACACAAGCAGAACTTATGCCTGTGAATTACTGCAAGAAAAAAAATATGATTAATTTAAAAGAAAGACTCTTATTTTTAATAATAATTTTTAAAAAAGTGAGTTGAGGCAAACATAAAACATTTAATTTCTCCTAAGAGAGCATCCTGGAAGGAAAAACTGAAGTGCTTAGCTTCAGAAATATTCCATTATCTTCAGAAGATAACATTTAGCAGTGTTTTTTCCTACCTTGGTAGTGGAAACTCTTAGTTATATTAGAAAATAATTTTGGTCGCACAAAAGTTATTTTTCAACTCTTTTACAGAG
>NW_021940867.1:11822-18929 GCF_001715985.3 Manacus vitellinus | reverse complement strand
AGGGCTGCCGAATTTAAGCCCTGCGCTGCAATAGATGGTCCCATCTCCCCAAAACTGATACAAATGAGGATTCCTCCCAGGGAAAAGGTGCCATCAGAGTAAGCTCTTGCTGCTCACAGAGTGCCCAGGCTGCCCCACCAACTCTACTTGAAATCAATGTTTCCAGGCTTTCTTTCTTGCAGAAAGGGCTCCTGTTCCCCTTTATAAGCCCTGCACTCCCATATGTGGTCCCCGCTCCCTAAAACTGAATACAAATGAAGATTCGTCCCAGACAAAAGGTGCCACCACTGAAAGCTCTTGCTGCTCACGGAGTGTCCAGGCTGCCCCACCAACTGCATCCAAAAGGCAAATGCTGAAGGCTTTCTTTTGTGGGGATAAGAACTGTTCTTTATTTTTTTCAACCCTGTATTGGTACTGCCATTCTGACTCCCAAAATTCCATACAGCTCAAGATTCCTCCCAGACAAAATATGCCAGGACAGAAAGCGCTTGCTGTTCATGAAATACTAAGGGTGGGCCACCAGGTGAACATGAGAGACATTGGGTTAAGGTTGTCCTTCCAGTGTTTAATTACCCTCATTCTGTTTTTGAACTCCTCAACTTAAATTGCAAGTATTACTCCACAAAAACACAGACAGCCACAGACCTACCTTACAGGCCACCAAAGAGAGCTGGGAGGGTGGCTATGCTCTTCCTGTCTGGGCAACCTGGGCCCTGCCGTGCCCTCCCTACCAAGCCACACCCACATTTGCCTGCTCCTGTTTGCCACAGTCGAGGTCGTTTGAACTCCCTGGACCAGTTTAGATGACCCAGAAACAACTGGGACTCCCTTCCCTGATGAGCTGATTATGCCTTGCAAGGCAGCTGGGCTCAGCTGGGAGCACTTTCTCGCAGCAGTTTAAATCTCCCACAAATGCCCTCAGCTCCAACCAATGATCAGATGATTAGAGCTTGCAGGGCAGCTGGGCTGAGCTGGGCTGGGCTGGGCTGAGCTGGGCTGACCGGGGAGGAGCTTCTCCATGCAGTATAAATTTGGACAAAGAACCTCAGCTCCTTTCTCGGTCATCTCAGATGGCCTCGAAGGGCTGTTGAGCTGAGCTGAGCTGAGCTGGTCTGCTCAGATGCTAGGACAGAGAACACTTACTGCCCATGGAGTGCCTTGGCTAGCCTACCAACTGCACCAGAAACCATGAAGGTAAGGGGTTTCTTTCCAGGGAAAAAAGACTGATGTTTGCTTGCAGGAATTGCGGAGCTGAAATGGACAGTCCCGCTCCAAAAATTTGATATGGTTGAGGATAAATCCCAGACAAAAGGTACCAGGACAGAAAGCTCTTGCTGCCCATGAAGTGCCCAGGCTGGCCCACCAACTGCACCAGAGAGTCAAATGTTTCAGGCTTTCTTTGCTGGGGATAAGGGCTGTTGTTTGCTTTTCTCAGCCCTGCACTCAAACTGCCAGTCCCACTCCGAAAATTCCATACGGACAAAGATTCCTCCCAGACCAAAGGGTGCCAGGACACAAAGCTCTTGCTGCACATGTAGTGCCCAGGCTGCCCACCAACTGCACCAGAAACCCAAATCTGACAGGCTTTGTTTGCTGGGGATAAGAGCTGTTTGCTTTTTTAGCCCTGTGCTCAAACTGCCAGTCTCACTTCCAAAATTGCATACAGACCAAGATTCCTGCTGGACCAAAGGTGCTAGGACAGAAAGATCTTGCTGCCCATGGAGTGCCCAGCCTGGCCCACCAACTGCATCAGAAAAATAGATGCCAGGCTTTCTTTGCTGGGGATAAGGGCTGTTGTTTGCTTTTTTCAGCCCTGCGCTCAAACTGCCAGCTTGACTGCCAAAATTGCATAGGGGCCAAGGTTCCTCCCAGACCAAAGGTTGCTGTCCATGGAGTGCCCACTCTTGCCCACCAGCTGCGCCCAAAAGCCAAAGGTTCTAGGCTTTCTTTGCTGAGGATAAGGGCTGTTGTTTGCTTTATTCAGCCCTGCGCTGCAGCTGCCAGCCCAACTCCCAAAATTCATACAGATGAAGATTCCTGCCAGACCAAAGGACAGAAAGCTCTTGCTGCCCATGGAGTGCCCAGGCTGGCCCACCAACTGTACCCGAAAGCCAAAGGTTGCAGGCTTTCTTTCCTGGGGATAAGGGCTGTTGTTGGCTTTTTTCGGCCCTGTGTTCGATTTAGGGAGTTGGACTGGGAATTCCAGCACAGGGCTCTGAAAAGCCAACAACAGCCCTTTCCCCCAGGAAAGAAAGCCTGCAACCTTTGGCTTTCGGGTACAGTTGGTGGGCCAGCCTGGGCACTCCATGGGCAGCAAGAGCTTTCTGTCCTGGCACCTTTTGTCTAGTAGGAATCCAAGCCATATAAATCCCTGCTTTGCTTCAGCTTCTGCTTCTTTTTCCTTTGTTCCCAGTTCACAAGCTCAGGTTTTACTGCTAGAGGCTCAGGCTTTGTTCTTTCCATTCCCTACCAATGCATGGGAGAGGCCATAAGCAGCCCCCAGGCAGCTCCCTGGTTCCTTGACAGCCGGCTGCTCTGGCGCTTGCCAGTGGTGTCTCCCATCCCTGTGGCAGAAGCCCTGGGGGCCTTGGCAGGGGAGTGGGGACACCCCCAGAGGGGCCAGACAGGCCTGGCTGGGGACAAAGAGGGAAAGGGGGCCCTGCTGGGCCACCTCTGCTGGGTGCTGCCGGTGAGGAACAGAGGCAGAGGCTGGGCTGTGGGCCAGCCTGGGCCCCCGCGGCTGCCCAGGCCATGTGGCTGTGGCCCAGAGCCCACTGAGCCAGAGCTCTGAGCCCTCAGAGCTGCTGCCAGAGCTGCTGCCAGCACAGGGAGGGCACGGGGATCCTGGGGCAGGGCTGCGCAGTCGCTGCTGCCCGAGCAGCTCTGCGTCACAGAGAACAGCAGCAGGCTGTGCACAGGAGCAGCAGCACCCACAACGCCTGGGCCTCCTCACCCAGGCACCCACACGGGCCAGGATGCCAGAAGTGGGGATACCGTGCACACAATTGCATGTGGTTAGGAAAAGGCTTCAGGGAAAGTGGCCACAACAGCTTTCTATTGACTGCCCAGCCTCACAACAACACTTAGCAGCTTCAGGGGCAACCTGTCATACTGGCTCACTTCTGTGGCCGTGCCTGAGGGCAGAGTCACCTTCCAGACTCAGGTGTCCCAAGGCAGTGGCACTGGGGCCTTCCTTAGAGACTGTGATGGGATATGAGCCTTGGGGTGCAGTTGCTGAAAGTCTCCTCCATGCAGGCACCTTAAAAACACATGCATGGGCTTCTAAACTCTAAATCCAGGCCTTCCTGGAATGGAAGGAAGAAGCAGCAGAAGCTGAAGCAGGGCCTCATATGGCTCAGGTTGCAGGATGGAGGGAAGTCAGCACTGTGGTGTCTGCTGCAAAGATGGTCCATTTCACAAGCTCAGGTTTTGCTGCTAGAGGATCCTACTTTGGGCTTGCTGGAGCCCATTCCCTACCAATGCATGGCCCCTCATTGTTCTTGGATCAAGTGTTCTGGACCCATGGGAACATGTGTGCCCTCTGTCCATGCCAGAGCAGCAACTGGCAGAACACATCTGCTTCCAGCACTTGTCTTGGCTGCTCCTTCCAGTGGGGTGGCACCTTAATCAGAGACACGGAACAAGTTTGCATCCCAGAGTTCTCCCTATCCCCTTTGCTTTTCCCCAATGCCCTGGATATCATCTGAGAGTCGCATTCAGACACACAGCAACTGGAGCTTTGAACTGTGCCTAAAGTTTGTGTCCAGCTGTCTTAGATACTTTGGAGAACAGACTCCTTCTGACCTGGGGCAGGTGGCTGGGCTGGGGGAGGCCCCAGGGCATGTGGTAGTGTGTCACAGGGCCCTTCATGACACGATGGGCATCGCCGATGGCATGGAACAGGGCAGGGTGTCACAGGGCCTTTGTGACACGTGTTGACATAGTACTGGTGGTGACGTGGCGACGCCTCAGTGCTCCTTGGAGCATGCGACGGGACAGAGGGATAGAGCGGTGCTGTGTGGAGCCCCCACGCAGTCAACTCCTTCCTTTCTGACCCGGAGCGTTTTGGAGGTGTTTCTGTGTTACAGGTGTCCTCAAGGCCAGACCGCGGGACTTGGTGACACGGAGCTTTGGTGAGGTGTCCCCAATCCCTGTGGCAAGTGCCCTTGAGGCTGTGCTACACAACTTGATAACCCATAGCATTTCCTAGGCTTTTCTCTCATTCAGTTGCCCTCGAGGCCAGACCGCAGGATTGGTGATCCGGAAATTTTCCGGGGAGTCTCCAATCCCTGCGGAAGGGGGCCTCGAGGGCAGCCTGCAGGACTTGGTGACCCGGAGATCTTCCGAGGTGTCTCTCTCTTGCAGGTACCCTCAAGACCAGACTGTGGGATGGTAGGAAGACGCCTGAGCCTGCTCAGAAGAAGGAAGAAGAAGGAAGGCCCTGGGACTACCCCAGCACAACCCCCTGAGGAGGTGGAGCAGTTCCAGCCCCTGCAGGAGGGTGAGTGGCAGAGCTGGGCCACAGGGCTGGTGGCTGCAGCCAGATGGGCCTCTTCCCATCCCATCCTCTATGGACATGGCCAGGGAAGGGGAGGGGCGAAGAGGGCCTGGGGCTGATCCCCCGGCAGCTCCATGCACTGGGCATGCCAGGGCTGGCCCTGCCTGTGGAGCGCAGGGCTGGGCTGTGTTCTCTGGCCTGTCCCGCAGCCCCTCATCTCTGACCACGCTCGCTCTTTGCCAGATCCAGGCCAGAACCGGATACAAGAGCAGGACCGTGCTCGTGGCCGCTTCCGCAGGGCAGTACAGGTGCCAGCAGCCATCCCCCCCTGGGCTGAGCCTGCTGTCAGCCTGGCACCACTATTGGAGCTCTCCATGGCACATCCCTCTCTTCCCTGCCCTTTGTTCTCCCGCAGACCTTTCTGAAACTGTTGGGCGTTCGCCGTAGAAAGTGCAGAATCACACCAACTGAGGTCATGGCACAGCCTGACCCCACACCGACTGAGCTCAAGGCAGACCCTGATGTCGGTACCGCATCAATTGATGGCACAGCAAACTGTGACACCGTGGTGACCGAACACGTGACAAACTCCAACATGGCACTGCCTGAGCTCACCATGAAGACTGATGGTGCAACGACTGAGGGCATCGCAGATGCTGACAGCACACCCGTTCAGCGCCTGCTAGATGCTCCCATTCTGGATATTCTTGACGAGGGAGTTACCCCTGTGGAAGTAAGCAGCCTGTGGGTAGGGACTGTCTGGCCCCTCAAGCTGGGTCTGCTGGACTCCCTCAGCCTTTGAGGCTTGCACAGTGTGGTGGGAAGGGAAGGACTTCTCGGGGGAAGCTGGGGAATTGCTCCCTCTGGCAGCTCTAACTGCCCCATGTCCTCTCCAGGCCAGACTGTGGGACTTGATGACCTGGAGCGTTCCAAACAGTCTTCTATTGCAGACACCTTCAAGGCACGTCTGCAGGATTTGGTGACCAGAGATTTCCATGCCATGTCTCCTGCAGGAAACCATGAAGGTAGACAGAGACATGGAGCAGAGACCCCCCAGGGTGGTCAAGCTAGTCTGCGTGAAGAAAGCGAAGGAGGAAAGCCCTGGGGCTGCCCCAGCACTGCAGCCTAAGAAGGTGGAGCAGTTCCAGCCCCTGCAGGAGGGTGAGTGGCAGAGCTGGGCCACAGGGCTGGTGGCTGCAGCCAGATGGGCCTCTTCCCATCCCATCCCCAATGGACAAGGCCAGGGAAAGGGCGGGGGGGAAAGAGGGCCCATGGCTGATCTTCCCCGCAGCTCCATGCACTGGGCATGCTGGGACCATCCCTGCCTGTGGAGCGCAGGGCTGGGCTGTGTTCTCTGACCTGTCTCGCAGCCCCTCAGCTCTGACCACGCTCGCTCTTTGCCAGATTCAGGCCAGAACCGGACACAAGAGCAGGACTGTGCCCGTGACCACTTCCACAGAGCTGATCAGGTACCTGTAGCCATCGCCACCTGGGCTGGGCCTGCTGTCACTGCTCAGCCTAGCACCACTGTCAGAGCTCTCCACGGAACATCCCTCTCTTCCCTGCCCTTTGTTCTCCTGCAGAGAGTGCGGAAATCCATGGGCATTCGGCGTAGAAAGACCAGGACATCACCAACCAAGGTCATGGCACAACCTGACCCCACGCCGACTGAGCTCAAGGCGGACCCTGATGTCGGCACCACGTCAGTTGATGGCACAGCAAACTGTGACACTGCTGTGACCGATCACGTGACAAATTCCAACGTGGCACTGCCTGAGCTCACCATGGAGGCTGATGGTGCAACGACAGAGGGCATCGCAGATGCTGACAGCATTAGCGTTGAGTACCTGCCCGATGCTCCCAGCCTGGACGTTCTTGGGGAGAGAGTTGTCTCTGCTCAAGTAAGCACCCTGTGGGTAGGGACTGTGGGGGCCCTCAAGCTGGGTCTGCTGGGCCCTCTCAGCCTTCGAGGCCACAACAGTATGGTGGGAAGGGAAGGACTCCTTGGGGGAAAGTGGACAAGTTGCTCCTTCTGGCAGCTCTCCAACTGCCCCATGTCCCCTACAGGCCAGACTGTGGGACTTGATGACTCAGAGCATTCCCAAGGTTCCTCTATTGCAAGTACCTTCAAAGCACTTGTGCAGAACTTGGTGAGCCAGGCTTCTCCATGCCATGTCTCCTGCAGGTAGCCATGGACCCAGACAGAGACATGGAGCGGAGACCTCCCAGAGTGCCCAAGTTGGCTTGGGTGAAAAAAGGGGAAGAGGAAAGCCCTGGGGCTGCCCCAGCACTGCAGCCTAAGAAGGTGGAGCAGTTCCAACCCCTGAAGGAGGGTGAGTGGCAGAGCTGGGCCACAGGGCTGGTGGCTGCAGCCCGATGGGCCTCTTCCCATCCCATCCCATCCTGTGGACATCTCCAAGGAAAGGGGGGGGAAGAGGGCCCAGGGCTGATCCCCCGGCAGCTCCATGCACTGGGCGTGCTGGGGCCATCCCTGCCTGTGGAGTGCAGGGCTGGGCTGTGTTCTCCAGCCTGTCCCACAGCCCTTCAGCTCTGACCACGCTCGCTCTTTGCCAGATCCAGGCCAGAACCAGACAAAAAAGCAGGACCGT
>NW_021940867.1:3916-7442 GCF_001715985.3 Manacus vitellinus | reverse complement strand
CCCGTGGCCGCTCCCGCAGAGCTGATCAGGTACCTGCAGCCATCCCCCCCTGGGCTGAGCCTGCTGTCACTGCTCAGTCTGGCACCACTGTCAGAGCTCTCCATGGCACATCTCTCTCTTCCCTACCCTTCATTCTCCTGCAGAGGATGCGGAAATCTGTTCCTGTTCACCGTAGAATGACCAGGACCTCACCAACTGAAGTCTTGGCACAGCCTGAGCTCAACTCGACCAAGCTCAAGGCCAAGGCTGATGCCCCAGAGACTGAGGGCATCCCAGGCACTGACAGCACACCCCTTCAGCGCCTGCCAGATGCTCCCAATCTGGACTTTTCTGGGGACAGAGTTATCTCTGCTCAAGTAAGCATCCTGTGGGCAGGCATTGTATGGGCCCTCAAGCTTGATCTGCTGGGCCCCCTCAGCATTTGAGGTCAGCAGCGTGAGGTGGGAAGGGAAGCACTTCTGGGAGGAAGCTGGGGAATTGCTCTCTCTGGCAGCTCTCCAACTCTCCCTTGTGTCCCCTCCAGGTGCCGGCTGTGGTGAGGTCCATCCACTCGTGGCTGACCTCCAATGTGTCTGCTGGGCACGTGCTGGATAACACCCTTCTAGCACTGACCGAGGCACACCCCGTGGATGTCGCCATCACCCTCCTGCGCTGTGCCCCCTCGTGCGACAGGTACGGGCCCCAGCTGCCTCGAGGGCTCCGCGCTCACCAGCCGCTAGAGCCCATCACCCCCTGCCCCTGGAAACACTGTGGCTCTGTCCCCCGGCCCCTGCAGCTGCCCAGGTCAGGGCGCTGTGGTCCAGACCCCCCTGACGCAGAGCTCTGACTCCACAGAGCTGCTGCAACCATGTGGAGGACCATCGCCTCATCGGGAAGGACACTGCAGAAGGTGCTGCCAACCCTGCTCGGCGTGATGGAGGACTGGCCGTGGTACTACACGCGCACCTCCGATGGGGACAACACAGACGTCTTTGCCCTGGCTGTGAGTTTCTGGAACCGTTGCTTGCCCCCAGGTTGCCTCTCTGGCAGGTCTCCATCCTTCCCCAGCACAGCATATCCCTGCCCATCTCCCTGCAGGCACTGGGATGGAAATCTGCGCTAGGAGCAGGTTCAGGGGCACCAGGCTTGGCACTCCCCCTGAGTCTCCCCTGGCCTTCCCCTCCCACGCTTGGGTCCTGCCACATGGAAGTCTGGGCACTGAGCACTGGGTCCAGCTGGTTTATCTTTTGCAGGCAACTCTGGCACTGTGGATGATTGTCCAAGAGCCCCAGTGCCCAGGGCCGTTGATGGACTATTCCCCCCATCTCCTCGTGGCTCTGCTGTTCCAAATCTTCATCAGCACAGAGCAGATGTCAGAGGAGGTCGACAACTTCTGGAGGGGATGCCAGGAGCAAAACGACCTTCCCACCAACCCAAACAGGTGCTCCATCCCAGTCCTCCCCTCCCTCCCATGCCCTCAGGGCTGGGGCCAGGGCTCCCAACATGACCTGGACTTTGCTCTGCACACAGGTTTGCAGTGCTGACCGTGAAGGCCCTGCTGTGCTGTTTGCACTGTGAGGATGTGGTGAATTCGGTGGAAAACAGTCATGGCTGGGCGAGGCTCCTCAATGCTCGCAGCCGCCGCTATGCAGCGGCTCTGCTGGCCAGGTGAGACCCCCTTGTCCCCGCTGCCCCTGTCATTTCTGTCTGTGCATGGGGCACCCCTCACATCTGGGCCTTGTCACCGAGGGATGGCCGAGCAGAGTGGAAAAGGCTGGGAGAGGCGGGTGCACAGGAGAAGCCGCCTCCCAGAGTGCCCTCGTCCCTTCCCAGGCTGGTGGGGAAAGACCAGGCCTCTGTGAGTCCCTCCCGGGAGAGGTTTGCCCACCTGGCTCAGGTCGATGATACCTTTTTCCCCCTGCCAGGGAGATGCGCCGTGTCTCCAGCCCCTTGTGTTCCCGGATCACACTTCACCTGCTGGAGCTGCTGCGCAGGGAGGAGCCGTGCTGGGACCTCCCTGCCATGGCATTCCTTGTGGAGGTGAGCCTGGTGGTGAGCACTGCCTCACCGAGCTGCGTCCATCTCTCTGGCCTCTCGTGGCCGCAGCTGCCCGGGATGGTGCCGCACCCTGTGCTGCTGCCTGGGCCCAGCCCTGTGCGGGTCCGGGCTCCTGCCAGCCGGGCACCCCATCACTGCTCCATGCCTTTCAGGTCTTGGACTGCCTGGACACAAGAGAATGTGGTGACAGGGTCCTGGAGATCCTTTCAAGGAATTTGGGGAGCATGAACAAAAAGTGGCGTCAACTGGCGCTCAGAGTCCTCGTAGCACTCAGCCAGGATCCCGAGATGGTGAGAAGGGGCAGTTGGCTGAAGCCGTGCTGGAATCCTGGGGCTGGGGAGCACAGTCGCTTGGGCTTGGCTGGGCTTCAGGAGCTGTGGCAGCTGCTCTCAGCTCTGCTGCCTCCCCGTTCAGCTGCCCAAGTCCTTTAGGACAGGCCTTTGGCCTCTGGGCCCTGCGGCAGCACGTGGGGCTGCCCCGCTGGAACAGGGTTGGTGATGCAGCCATTCATGGCTTCACAGCACAGCATTGTGTTCCTCACAGGCCAAGAGCATCTGGAGCCTGAATGAAAACCTTGTGCAGCTACTGGGAGATGCAGACAGAGATGTGGTTTGGATGACCCTCTCTGTGCTCGACAACGTGCTCTGGAGCCGTCTCTGGACACAGCTCCAGAAGAGAGTCCACAGCGAAGACCCCCTAATATCCACCCCCACCGGCCTGCAGTTGGCTGAGGCGCTCCGGCCACTCTTTGACCACGTAAGGCTCTGTGCCCCCCCGCCACGGGCTCTGGGTACTGCTGGGAGACTTTGGTCCCTGTGGATTTTGAGGCCTGTGCCCAGTGGGGCCTGGAGAAGCTGGTGCTGAGGTCTTTTCCTCTTTCTTTCCACCAGGATGACAGGAGTGTGCGGGAGGGCTCCATTGTCATCTTCACTCTTTTGATGAGACTGATGGAGAGAGTGGGAAAGAGGCCCCTGAAGCCACACGTGTGCCTGAGCCTGCTCCCACTCTACTTCCACCGGTATGATGAGAACCTGGTCGTGAAAAAGGTGAGGACTCATGAGCTCTGGTGTCCCCGTGGGAGGGGGCTGGGCTGCCTCTTGCCCTGGCACCTCCTGGGCTCCAGCCTCCTCCTGGCCTTGGTCCAGGGACATGGGTCCTGTGCTCTGGGCTGGAGTGCCATCTCCTGGTCTCTGTTGCTTTGCAGGCCTCTCAGAAAGCACTGCTGGCTGTGACCAGGTTCCTAAAGAGGAGGGATCTTGGGGGCCTGGTGAACACAGAGGAGCCATGGAAGTTTGGCGAGTGCCTGGTAAGGACGGCCTCAAAGCCCCAGTTCCCGAGGCCCAGAGTGTGGGGCTGGCATTGTGCCCCTGCCCACTGCTGCAGCCGCCCGTGGGACAGCAGCCTGCGCCCCACACGCTGCTGCCTTCCCTGGGGCGTGCGGGCTCCTCTGCAGGCGGCACTGTGCCCCTGCCCACTGCTGCAGCCGCCC
>NW_021940867.1:0-3413 GCF_001715985.3 Manacus vitellinus | reverse complement strand
TGGGGCGCCCCGAGGCAGGAAGGCCCCGGGCTCAGCCCTGCCAGGGCAGGAGGGCGTGTGGCCGGGCTGGCAGCGCCGCTGGGGGGGGCAGCTGTGCCGCTGGGGCCGTGACAGGATCTGTGTTCCCAGGGATCGCCGGGGGGTACCTGAGGGGACAGCACAAAGAGCTGCAGCTCATCATCGATGGTGAGTGAGGGCACTGGGGGCTGGCAGAGGAGCACAGAGCCTGGGCAGGCAGCTGCAGTCCTGCCCTGGCTGCGGAGGGCTCTGCTCCCTGCAGGGATGAGGGGCGGCGTGGGCAGAGCAGAGAGACATTTCAGGGGCACGGGGGGCATTGGTGGCCAGTGCCTTCTGCCTCATCCTGCTGGGCCCTGCTCCCTCCTGGCAACGGTAAGAGCTCGGTGGGATGGCCCTGGCAGGAGGGGCTCCTCAGATCCCCACCAATGTGGGCTCTGACCTTGGCTCTGTTCCTCTCTGTTCCAGCCCTTCAAGCCATGAGAGAAGACAAGAGCCCCGCTGTCTCAAACCTGGCACGTGAAAACATCAACTTTGTTAGAGCTGTACAGAGAGCTAGAGCTCCCCCCTCCAGGTTCCAGCAGCTCCAAGACCAGCTCTGCAGGGCATGGAACAGCCTGCCTTCTCTGTGGGGATGTGTCTGTTGTAGCTGTGTGGAGAGTTGATCCTGGCAGCTCTGTCTGTTGGAGCCACCTGAACCTGTGGGGAAGATGCCTCTTCTCCACAAGCCTTTTTTTTTTTACCCTAGAATAGGAATATTAAATAAATAATGTCATACACAGAAGACCAGGAGCTTTTTTAGGTGCCTGGTGTCCACAGGGCATCTGGAAAGAGGAGGAAAGGGCTCCTTGTGCTCAGCAACACTTGCCCAGGTGTGCACTGGGGAAGAGAAAGTGCTCCAAAGCCCCTTGGCCTTGGGGGGTTCTGCTGAAATCTCAACACTTCCGGCAGAGTGGATGGGCAGAGCCTGGAGCTGTGAGGATCATTGGGAACCTGGTCCTTGGAGGTGGCCACAAGCCCTGTCCCAGCCAGGAAGCAGCATCTGCGGCCTGCCCACGTGTTGCTGTCTGGATTGCTGAGGGCTGGGAGGTGCCTCAGGAGGTGGCTCCTGTGGAGCTCCTTCAAGGCTGTGCTGATGCCGGGCAGGTGGGCGGGGCTGGGGGAGACCCTGAGGGGAAAGGGCTGTTGTTCCCTTTTTCCAGCCCTGCACTGTAATTGTCAGTCTGACTCCAAAAACTGAACATGGATGAAGATTCCTCCCAGACCAAAGGTACCAGGACAGAAAGCTCTTGCTGCCCATGGAGTGCCCAGGCTGGCCCACCAACTGCACCTGAAACCCAAAGCTTACAGGCTTTCTTTCCTGGGGGAAAGGGCTGTTGTTGGCTTTTCAGAGCCCTGCACTGGAATTCCCAGTCCAACTCCCTAAATTGAACATGGACGAAGATTCCTCCCAGACAAAAGGTGCCAGGACAGAAAGCTCTTGCTGCCCATGGAGTACCAAGAGTGGCCCACCAACTGCACGAGAGATGTGGGGTAAGGGCTTTCTTTCCGGTGTGGAACTGCCGCCATTCAGTTTTTGGATCCCTGCGTTGAAATTGGCACTGCGACTCCACAAAAACACAGCCACAGACCTACCTCACAGGCCACCAGAGAGAGCTGGGAGGGGGGCTGTGCTGTTCCTGCTCACCCTGCCTGGGCGACCTACTGCCCAAACTGCCCTGCCACGCCCTCCCTAACAAGCCACCCTCCTGTTTGCTTGCTCCTGTTGGCCACATTTGAGATCGCTCGCACTTACTGGACCAGTTTATATGATCCAGAAACAACCGGGACTCCCTTCCCTGATGAGCTGATTATGCCTTGCAAGGCAGCTGGGCTCAGCTGGGAGGACTTTCTCCCAGTAGTTTAAATCTCCCACCAATGCCCTCAGCTCCATCCAATGATCAGATGATTAGATCTTGCAGAGCAGCTGGGCTGAGCTGGGCTGACCGGGGAGGAGCTTCTCTATGGAGTATAAATCTTGGACAAAGAACCTCAGCTCCTCTCTTGGTCACCTCAGAAGGCCTTCAAGGGCAGCTGAGCTGAGCTGGTCTGCTCAGATGCTAGGACATAGAGCGCTTACTGCCCATGGAGTGCCCAGGCTAGCCTACTCACTGCACTACAAACCAGAAATGTAAGGGTTTTCTTTCCAGGAAAAAAAGACTGATGTTTTCTTGCAGAAATCATAGAGCTGCAATAGGCAGTCCAGCTCCAAAAATTGAATATGGATGAGGATACCTCCCAGATAAAAGGTACCAGGACAGAAAGCCCTTGCTGCCCATGGAGTGCCAAAGCTCACTCACCAACTGCACCACAAACCACAACGGTAAGTGCTTTCTTACCTGTGATAAAGCAGTGTTGAATTTCAGGAATCCTGTGCTGAAATGGCCGATCTGACGCCCAAAATTGCATATGGACGAAGATTCCTCCTAGACTAAAGGTGCCAGGACACAAAGCTCTTGCTGCCCATGTAGTGCCCAGGCTGGCCTACCAACTGCACCAGAGAGTCAAAAGTTGCAGGCTTTCTTTGCTGAGGATAGGGGCTGTGGTTTGCTTTTTTCAACCCTGCGCTGAACTGCCAGTCCCACTCCCAAAATTGCATATGGACGAAGATTCCTCCAAGACCAAAGGTGCCTGCATAGAACATAGGACAGCTCTTTCTGTCCACGCAGTGCTGAGCGTGGCGCACCAAATGTACACGAGAGATGGAGGGCCAGGGCTTTCTTTCCTGGGTAGAAGGGCAAACATTAGGGTTAGAGGTTTGAATTAGGGTTAAGTTTAGGGTGAAGTTTAGAGTTAGTTACGATTAGGGTCAGGGTTAGAGTTAGGGATAGTGTTAGGTTTAGAGTTACAGTTTGTTTTAGGGTTACTTAGGGTTACAGTTGGAGTTAGGGTTAGGATTAGGATTAGGGTTACGGTTAGGGTTTATTGTTAGGGTTAGGCTAAGGGTTAGTAACGGTTGAGGGTTTGGGTTATGGTTAGGTTTATGGTTAGGGTTAGGGATATGGTTTGGGATTCGGTTAGGGTTAGGCTATCTGATTGCCAGAATTCCATATGGATGAAGATTCCTTCCAGACCAAAGGTGCTAGGACAGAAAGCTGTTGCTGCCCATGGAGTGTCCAGGCTGGCCCACAAACTGCACCTGAAAGCCAACGTCTGCGTGCAGCAGGCAACGGGGGCTTGCCCAGCGGCTTCAGAGCAGGCAGATGGCCCAACAGCCTGCCGCCCCTTCCACTCAGCCCTCTCTGGCACCGCCGGCCGGGATCCCCCAACTCACAGGCCCAGCCCCGCATGGCCACTCTGCCCCAGCCCACGGCAGGACTTCCCCCTCTCGTCCCCGCACCCCTCCCGCCCCAGGCAGC
>NW_021940866.1:0-3175 GCF_001715985.3 Manacus vitellinus | reverse complement strand
GAAAGACTATTGAAAATTAATTTCTAACATCAATCTCTTTAATCATACAGTACATCGTCTTCTTTCCTATTTCTAGAAATTGATACAAATTCATGTTATATTCTGGTAGAAAGCTTAATAGGTATATTACTTGCTCTCCTAACTTAGTTCTGATTTTTTTTTTCTCTGTATACTCTTTTCCAAGCCTAAAATCAGAATAATTTAGGTTGGAAAGTTCCTCTGGTGGTCAGCCTGTCTAACCTCCTACTAACAGCAGGGCCTACCTCAAAGATGGATCTAACTTCAAAGTTGGATCATGCTGCTCAGGGTCATATCCATCTACTTTTTAGTAGATTTTTTTCTTTACTTTCTTTACTTTACTTTACTTTTCTGTTTTTTTTTTCTTTAATACACACTTTTATTGTTTATTGGTTGGGGTATTTTTTCAGAAAATCTTTGTAGGCTTTTTTGATAGGTAATTTCTTAGAGCAACCAGGTCTGTATGGAGGTATAATATTTTATTTTATTCTTTCTAGAGAAATCTCCTTAGAACACACTTTTATTGTTTATTGGTTGGGGTATTTTTTCAGAAAATCTTTGTAGGCTTTTTTGATAGATAATTTCTTAGAGCAACCAGGTCTGTACGGAGGTATAATATTTTATTTTATTCTTTCTAGAGAAATCTCCTTAGAAGTTTTGATTAGATTTCATTTGGTGACTGCAAGTGAAACAAAAAATGCAGAAGTAATGAGCTCCAGTTACTGCAGTTGTTGCCAATTTTTATATAAAAGCTAAAAGTAAGAATTATCTCTTTACTTCAAAACATTGGATAGTATAATTTTGCAGTCAGATGAAATAACAGCAAAAGGCTTTAACTAGTACTTAGAAATTTCATAGAAAATGCATTTACTGATTTATAATTTGTTTCATTCCATGAACACCTAATAAAATGCTGAGACCTAACAAAAGTAATGAATCTGCTGACTACCGGCTACGTTTTAAAGCAGAAGATCTGCTAATTTAGTATCAAAATCAGTAATGAAAAAAGTTTAGTTTTGCCTTTCTATTTTTCTAAACTGTATCAATTGAGCCGCAGGTGGTTTCATGACAATTATAGGCCTTAATTTAACTCAATTATCACCATACATTCTTACTTTATTTGTTAAATTATTGAAAGAGTTACTTAAAAGATTTCAACATTTTAACTTTGTTTCACAATAAATATCACTGACCTCTTAAAAGATGATTTTGTCTAAATAACTTTTGAAATTTGTTGTTCTAATTGTCATGATACAGGTTGTCTCCTACACTTAATTTTATCAGTTAAAAAAACTACCAGATAAACACTTGTTAGTTAGCAAGAAGGACAAAGGATTTTCATATCTTCACTATGTCATGACTGGCTTGCCATAATACTTGATTTTCTGAGACTTCAGCAAATTTTGCTGCTAAGATGTCTTTTATTCAAAACACAGATAGCTCATGCCCTTGCAATTTCACTGAGGTGTCTGAACATGTATTTCCACTAACAAACAAAACTATATGCTAATGTCCTGTAGATCTAAAATAACTTCTAATTTTTTTTTGTCTTGACATCTTCACAACCTTGAATAGATGTATTCTATGTATGTGATACACTTTCTCCTATTGTACTTTTGTTGTTATTCATTTAAAAGTCTGAGGAAAATTGTATTGTCCAAAACATTGAAAGCTCCCAAAGTTTTTTTTAGGAACTCTTTGTAGATTTTTTTTTTTAATTTTTATTTTTTCATCTGCCTTTTTTATTTCTGTGTTGAAGTCCCAATATAAGTTCTCCCTATTGGCACATGAATCCATATCTAAGTACCAAAAATGATAGTGGTGGATATAGTTTATTTTGATTTCTAGCAAGGTTTTTGGTGTAGATCTCTCTGTCAAAATAGACAGACTGGTATGGTGGATGGAAAAATTGCCCATAAGGTGTAGGAGCCATCATAGCCAAGAACTGAAGCATGAGCTAGGAGTATGCCTTTGCAACAGGGAAACCTAGGCACCTATGGGCTTAGGTTTCAAATCTTACAATTTCTTTTACTGTTTTATATCTCACTAGTTGTTGGGAACTTTAGGGAAGTGATACTTCCCCTCTCTTCAATATGAAACCACGTCTAGAGCATTATGTCTGGTTTGGGCTCCGTGGTACAGAAGGACATGGACATAAAGAAGTAAATCTACAGCCAAGATGATTTAGAAACTGAAGGAGAGGCTGAGAAATGTGGTTCATCCTTCAGAAGAGAAGGTGAAGAACTTGTTGCTGTCTATAACTACCTAATCTGAAGGTGAAGACGTCATAGAACCGGATCCTTCTCAGAAGTATGTAGGGACAGCAGACATCAACAAGGACAATTAAGCCATTAGAGAGTGTCCAAAGAAGGACAAGGAAGATGGTGAAGGGCCTTGAGGGGAAGCTGTCTGAGAAGCAGCTGAGGTCACGTGGTCTATTCAGCCTGGAGAAGAGGAGACTGAGGGGAGACCTCACTGCAGTTACAACGTCCTTGTGAGGGGAAGAGGAGAGGCAGGCACTGATCTCTTCTCTGTGGTGACCAGCAACAGGACCCAAGGGAGTGGCCTGAAGTTGTGTCAGGGGAGGTTTAGTTTAGATATCAGGAGAAAAGGTTCTTGACCCAGAGGGTGGTTGGGCACTGTAACAGGTTCTTCAGGGAATTGGTCACCAGTCCTGACAGAGTTCAAGAAGTGTTTGGGCAATAACCTCAGGCAAAAGGTGTGATTATTGGGGTAGGTCCTGTACAGGGCTGAGTTAGACCCTATGATCCTTGTGAGTCCTTTCAAATCAGCATATTCTGTAATTGTGTGACAAGTTGAAACATGGGGAATTCTGTCTAGGCATAAATAAAAGATTTCTTCTCAGTGAAGGTGATCAAATACTGAAAGAGGTGAAATGAGGATGGGGTGTTGAAACTGGACCAGGCTTCCCAGAGAGGTGGTGGCTGCACCATCCCTAGAAACATTCAATATCAGGCTGGACCAGGCTCTGAGCAACCTGATCTAATGCAAGATGTCCCTGCTCATTCATTGTAGGCAGTTGGGACTAGAGGACCTTTAAAATTCCAATTCAAACCTTTCTATGATTGTGTGATCACTAATCAGTATTGAGTTTAGATAGTATTTTCAATTCCTGGATCTTCTTCCTGGGCAGTAA
>NW_021940865.1:0-3170 GCF_001715985.3 Manacus vitellinus | reverse complement strand
AAGAAAAAAAAGAAAAGAAAAGAAAAGAAAAGAAAAGAAAAGAAAAGAAAAGAAAAGAAAGAAATGAAAAATTGTCAAAACAAGACAAATGACATTGCAACCAAAATTAGTATCGCCTTTCCTTTTTTTTTTTTGAGATTAATATAGACTTAGTTCTATATATATCTGGGAGAGAAAGTAATAGCTTGGATTTGCATCCTGAACTGGATTACATAATCTTCTTCAGTATTTATTTAAATCAAGCAATGTGTGTTTAATATCAGATAGTTTTGTTTAAAAAAAAAAAAAGAAAAAAATAGATACAACCCACAGCAACCCACCCCACAACTATAAGATGGTTGAAAGGATTGTAAGTGGTGATAAAATTTAAGCAGCTGTGGGCAGCACTATAATTAATACATGAAAATTAACACAGTGATGAGCTCTTTTATACACCTCTCTGGAAGATGCTTATGTGCAGAGTTCAATGGAACATAAAGTTAGGAGCATATTAAATACTTTCTGAATAGGAAGAGGGATTAAAATGCTTCAGTGGAACATGCCCTCCTACAGCTGAAGTAATAGAGGAAAGAAGTGAGAAGTAACCAAAATTCTCTGGCAGACTCCATCGTGCTTAAACCCTGCCTTAGAGACTGGGCTTGGCCTTTTTCCAGTGCTACTTTGGATCGTGACAGGTTCAGCAGCCAGACATTGCCATCAGAAATTATAGTGTGTGTTCATCAGACTCTCCTTTTAAGTCAGTCTACATAATTTTTTTCAATTACCTTCCAACCACATATTGAACCGTATTGATGTATGTTTTTGCAACATCCTCCTTAATAATTTATTTCCCAGTCTCCACATTTGTTTCAGAGGGATCTTCTCTACCATGGAGCCAAACTTCTGCACAATCACACTAATAGATGTTCTGACCTGCCAACTGTCCAGACCTCATTGCTCTGCCAGCAATGAATCTTCCCAACAAGTCAAAGCATGCAAATCTAACTAGCAGCACTACAAAGAGCAAAGAGAAAGCTCTCCTTGAGTCATACGTGCAATTTCTCTTTCATTCATTTGGCAGAAAAAAGCCAAGAACACACAGAACAAATATCAGCAGTTAAATCACAGACTCTGTGCATGAGTCATACAAAAGAAGATTTGAGTCTGTTTGTTCCATTCATAAAAAATTTTTAGATCAAAAATAGCAATAACAAACAAAGGCATAAAGGTTTGCAACCATTGACATCTTTATCTCCTGTAACAAGATGATATTCCAGTCTTGGGCCACACACATATAGGAAGGAACATCTTTGTTTTCCTAAAGACAAAAGAAAATAAAAGAAAGGTGTTTGCTGAAAACAAAATTTTAAGTGTCAAAATCCCTGGCTAATAGAAGCTCTTCCTGCTATCACTTTTCACAGTATTTATGTAGTTTTTCTCCTTTTTATGCCTCAGTTTAGCAGCTAAAGGGACGTACTCCAAAACAATATTGAAGTCTGTTTCGAAGTCCTGTGAACCAGCTGTCGAACAGTTTGCCAAGCCAGTGCCATTTCTTTGTGACCATCACTCTAGTTCTGCACTGCAATTCAAAAACAAGCCAGAAATGTCTTTAGCAGTTACAAAAGCAGCCATCAAAGTGAGACAAGCCTGTACATCTCCGTGGTGATGCCTGCAGACAGACTGGGAGATGTCTGTGATGGGTGGGCATTCCCCCTGCAGCAGTGAAGCACTGGAGACTCAGCCTTTAGGAGATGAAGAACAGCAGGGATTGGAGCTGTTCGAGTGTCTTGGATGGAAATGTGAGCTGAAGCTGATACACCTCTTTACAAAGCTCCTGTCAGGTGTATTCTCATGCTGTTTTGCTTCACTGTATAAGATCTGCCTTTTGAAGCTTCTGCAGTGTAAAAGGAGTGGATGGGGAGGTTGCAGTTTGCTTCCCCTGCTGTCTTTGTCTGCACAGCATCTTGGATGAGAGATCCCCTTTGACATTTGTCTTTCCTAATGTCGTGTAGTCTCAAGCTGTGCTGTCAAAGGGCTTCACAACTTGACTTCCTTGGTGGGGCAGCCAGACCTCTGTGAGGAGGTGAGCTGCCTCTAATGCTCCACTGTGCTTAGGGGATGCCAGAAGGGCTTCTCTGTAGAGACTTTTTGGTGGTCATGCTGTTCCTGGGTGAAGATCTGCTTAAAGGAGGGTGGGGTGAATGGGGGATTCCCCAAATCTGGCAGCTCCTCCTGGCTCCCAGGGGCCACCATTGTCATACTGCTGCAGCAGCACTAGTGTCAGTGTGGCCATGGTGGTGTAAGAGGTTGAGCACCTCTGCAGCACACTGTCAGCAAGTATCTCTTAGTAATACCAGGACTGGCACTGATTACATTTATGGGCAGAGCTTGGAAGTGTAACACCACTTACCCATCCTGTTCAGAGATGTTAACAGTACAAGGCCAGCTGGCAGGGTGTGGTCATGCCTCTGAACAGGAAAGTAAATAATTTTTTTAATACAGAACTTTTCAGCAGGTGCTTGTACTGCAGTCTGTGGGGAACTGGATTATGGAAAAGGATGTAGCATTTTAAAAATACTTTTTTTAAATTTACATGTATATATTTATATCTTTGAAATACATATAATTTCAGTATATAGGTCCTAACTTCAAAAGAAGGCAAGAAAAACAAGAACAAAAAACCATCAGTATACATCTGTAACTAATCTTTTTTATCAGAGATTACTTTAAATTATGGGAGAAGAGACTTGGAAGTTAAATATTATTCTAAGGGACCATATCACCTAACAATAGAGTTAAAAGAATAGTGGTAGTGGATGCTGATATTGGTTTAAATTTCCTTCTTTCAAAATAGCATTTAAATGTTTTAGTGCACTAACTAATGTAATGCACATGCATCTTTTTCAATTTTTTCCTTCTGCAACAAGATACATATTCTTTATTTTCATGCAATTAGTACTGACATTGCCCTATACTGAATCTGAGTAAGCATTTTTAGGATTTTTTTTTGTTTGTTTAAAAAATAGTAATTCAATTAAATTGATGTGCTGGTTTAAAAGTTAACCAGCAGGGGGAATGAACTCAACTCAAAGGAGAGATTATAAGTCAGAATAACAATTTATTAAAATAATACAGTAAGTACAATAATACAAACAAACAATTGGTCTCAACCCACAAAAACCCAAATGTAT
>NW_021940864.1:26885024-26911613 GCF_001715985.3 Manacus vitellinus | reverse complement strand
CATAACTTCAGCTTGTGCCAACATAGTGCTGACATATTCCTACCAGAGAACATCTTTTAAGAAGTATCTAGGTACAACTAACGTATTCTTTACCTCTGACCAGAAACCCACAGCAACAGCTTTCCATGGATATTTTTCTTGCTTTCTGGCTTCTGCAGATATTTTAATGCCAAATGCTGCCACCTGCCCAAAAGGAAGACATTCTCTGGAGATTCTGCCTGTGCCAGCAAACCAGCTTTCATCTCGTCATTTGGATCCATGCACATACTATGAAAACAAGAAAAGAAAAATGAGTGCGTATGTTTGTTTTCATACTTGTATTTTAAGCCTCAAGTCTGTAATTTTTTTGCCTCAGTTAATTTGAGATTGCATTCCTTAACTTTCACAGGTAATTTTTTTGATCACAAAACTATTTTTAGAGTGCTCAGCATAAGCTAGGGAAATCCTCACATCATGGTTTCAACTTGTCTGCATAAATCTGCTTATATTTAAGATAAGGATATTATCTCTATTTTACAGAAGTTAAATTCAGTTTATTGAAAAAATGCAGGTGCTTTGAACACTGAAATAAAGTGTTCTAAAATTGCAGTTTTAAACCTATTTTAAGGATAGATTACTTATGAGAACTAAATTAGGGCTAAAATGTGTTCAGAAGATTAAAACCAAGACTGTCACAGTAAGTATTACATAACAGCAGGTGTGATAACCTACAGCTGCCAAAACTTTTTCCATCCTCACACATTTATTGTGTCATTTCATTAAAGCTTGAATTGCTACTTTGCATTGCATTATGTTTATGACTGACCTTGAAGCTTACTTTGGGCAGTTACTTATACATGGCTATGTGAAACGTGCAAGCCCAGACCCTAATACTTTAAGCTCACAACTCTGTAGATCTGTATCTAATAGACATCCTTGATGTTGTCCCATCAGTGTGCAAGACCTCTCTACTATAGAAATTAGTTCTCTACTCTCCAGCAGTATTCTCTGCAGGCTGCTACTGGAAGTCATACAATATGTTCACAGGACTGCTTTTAGACTAAAACAGCATACCGAAATATAAATGCTCCAGTATTCAAGTCTGCCCAGACTTGTATCATCAGTGCTTTGGAACCCAATGAAATTATATGAATACAGCCATCTTCAAGAAGTTTCTCTCCCAGACTTAGGTATTCTGTTCCCATAGACTTTGTTTCTTCTAGAAATATAAACGTTTATACACAGTTACAATACAACAATGCCTTTCACACCATATATTGCACAAGTAAGAAAAGAAACAGTTCAGGCACTGAATAGATTTTTTTTTTTGTTGTTTAGTTAAGGATTTTTTTGTTGTTGGTTTTTTTTTATAGTGGGTTGACTAATATGCATGATTGTCTTCAGAAATTTGGGTGTCAAACTGAAACAGAGAAACTTGACATTAACTCAGCACCTCACATTTTTTTTAGTAATCAAGTAAATCCACTGAGCTGAATACATTCTATCAATGATGCTTTTGACATGCCACATCATATTACATTCCTGTGTTGAACTGTCAGTATGCACCAAGAAGTCTTCAGATTTTTCTTCACAAATCATACTACCCTTTAAGCATGATCTTGTATTCAGTATTTTTACTTTACCAAGCAAAAGCACAGACCTTCTAACAACAGCAGCTCTAGTGAGTTCCAAGATTCAGGGTTGAGTTTTCTCTTCTTTTATTTAAATACAGTAAAAGGAAAAGAGTACAGGTATTCCAAGTGTTGTGAATGGGAGACATTTTAAACAAATTTAAGAATTTTTCCTCCTACAAATTATAATCCAAAAGATTCTGTTTAGAACAGTTTGGGAGCAGGTGTCTCTACAAAAGTATAGACAGAATAATATTGTACAGCTATTGGCATTTACAATGGTGCACAGAAGGAAAGTCAAGAGGATTTATACTGAGTTAGCCTGAGATTTCATTATCAATACATGAAACCAAATAAACTTGAGAGCATTTTTTTCCCATTCAGTTGCAGCATTTAATATTTTCTTCATCATAACATGAAGTAGCATAGACACATTTTACTGAAGTTACAAATTCAATGAGAATACTATATTTCCAAGGAAGCAGGCATTAATCTAATTTAAAGATCAGGGCTGCAAATGTTTTATCTGTAAGTATACAACAGTACTCAAAGAAAAATCAGAAATACTACCACTGCTATTTAATATACATCATAAAAAAAAAAATCCAACCTTTGTACATGGCACATAGATTATTAATATTTGTAACCAGAATCCTTCAGTGCTACCTAAACAGAAACAGAAAGTACTGTATGCTCACCCGTGCTGTCAAAACTGTTCTCTCTTACAGTTATGAGTCTGCTTCTTTTCTTGATTTTTTTCCCCTTTTCTGTTGAATTTTCTGTTTCATGAGCATACTCCAGATGAAACCACAGCGAGACACTGAAGCCATCGGACATGTGTGGCCAACAGTTTTGTCCAACTAAAGGCAAGTGAATTGGGGCTACATGCCAAGAAGAAAGCAGCTGGTGACTCAAGTTTTCACTATCTGCCTCTTTCTTACTCTGTGAAAATTTTGCTCTTTTAAGTAGTCCAGCAGTTTTGCTGTTGGAAGCGCTAGCATATTTTTGTGAAGAACCACTACTCAAATTCGTGCCATGTAGCACAGGGAAGGCAAGGTACTGTAATGGGTTCATATAAATATTAGTGTCTACGATCTTCAATACACCCTTGAGTAGTATCTCCTAGAAGAAATAAACCAAACAAATGAGAAAAAAATTAAACTGTTTACACCACATAGTCAAGTATCACGTAACCAAACAGAAGCCACTCCTCATTTAAATTTGGATTCATGTTTTCCCATCAGAGGTGGACTTTCATAATCAAACTGACATTTGCAAAGCATCAGGTAGCTGCTTCAACAGACTTTGGCCCAGCAGAGCTTTGGGATTTAGTCCAGGCAGATCAGTTTTCAAGTTACCATGCTCAGGAATCAGCTAAACCAAAGCAGGTGGTCATTGCACAATCTTATTCACTTTTGTTATGTGCTAACAGATCAATTCATAGTGCAACAAAAGATCACACCTTCTACCTCATGTTTGAGGCTGGTTAAGAATGCACACACAGGCCATCAATTTGTTATTGCATAATCACAACAAAACTAGCTGAGCCCTTAAGCCAAAAAGTTTCCCAAGTCACTTGGCCAATTATTACAAGCTATCTTTGAAAAATTGACTTGCAACTCCTTGTTTGGTTTGGTACTATTTCACATGCCACAGTAATTTTTTTATTTTCTTCCACTTGTATTTTGCTACAGACTCACACACAAACCAGCATTATTTCAGCAGTATATCCCACACAAACAGTAGATTCCAGCATTACACAAACCAGCTTACAACACTTTCGAAAGTAATTCCTGCCGCTAAAGCATTCCTGAAATAGTGAGATGCTTTATAACTTCCAAGTAACTGCTTTGAATTTTGCAGTATTAGTGTTCTGTCATCCATAATCACTATGTCAGTCTTCCTCAAGAGGAATCTTGGTTTTTTGTACTGAAGAGTCCCCAGGACCCACACGCCCTTCAAAACCCTCTCTTCTTATCTCCTATGTCCTTTTGTTGTTTTAACAAAGAATTACTTCAACAACCAAATTTTATTTGCTCTGCTCAGTTCAAATGTCACTGATCATCTTATTTCTCTGAATTCTTGGACACAAAAGGATTTCCTTTTGGTTTCATTTTTCTAATAAGCATCTGAATTTTGCCATGTGCTCCTGCATACATACCGTACAAGGTGTCTTCTCCAAAAATATCCTAAGAAGGAGAGTTAGCTCTTCTGCACATGTCTGTGAACTCATCAAGGAAACTAGCAGATCTACCAGCACCATCTGACATGCTAAAAAGAAGGAGATAATAACATTCTTAAAAGGAATTTTTCTAAAGCTTTAAAAATTCATATTCTATAGTATTATGAGGAAAGATTAACTTGGAATTCAGAGTGTTTTGCAAAAACAGTTCAAATTAAGGAAGCAATAATGATTACAAGATAAATTCTAGAGAGATTGAACAGTACTTCCTAACACTACCATTAAAAATTTCATTGAATGAACTCAGATGGCTATGCCAGATGTAGCTCCCAGGTTTGCAATGTGGAGTCTGAAAGCCTGGGAACCTAGCATCTAACTTGCAAAGGCTCTCCCACAAAGCCAGGGATCCAAGTCCTGGCATCGGTTTACATCTCCCACTGTGGAACAGCCTCATCATGTGAAGCTACCTTAGGGCAAACATTTAATTTGCTTCTCTGCATTCTTGTATTAGCTAGCTGGTTTACAGTTAGAAATAAAACTCAAGACATCTTTAAGACCTGTGTTACAAAGAAATTGGAAATAAAAACTTGTGTTGTGATGGAGTGAGAATTCAATCAGCTGCTATTTTTCCAAGCAATGTTTAACACTGTCACACCACTGTTTATCATTTTAACTATAATTTTCATATCTGCCAGTATTTGTTTATATAATATATTTCCACTAGCTCAGAAATAACCCCATATTTACACTAAGTTTCTTACAACTTAAAAAAGCAGCTGCATAAATTCACATGCCAATGAACTTCCTTTGTCAACTTGGCATTTACACTGTGAACTAAAAAATTTGACTGTGTATACACTAAATTACAAAACCTAATATTTGAGTTACTTGAACCTTTAACTCACCATGAAAACTAGATTCCGTTTGTGTCAATATATTCAGAAATCCTCCCAAAAGGTGTTTAACAGCTCCCTGTTAAAACAAATAAAGGAAAATGGATATCTGAAGAATAAACTCCAGCTCAAAGAACTAAGAAATAAATTCTTCCAATCAACTCCTGCCTATTATTTTAATGATAATTCCAACTACTTGAAATTAGGGAAATTTTTTATATTTGCCAATGAACATTCTTTCATGTTCTGTGCAGTTCGGTTGCAGAAGAGATTTTGAAATTTAAATGATTCTCTTTTGCAAGAGGCATACTCAATTTAGTTATTAAACAAGTGAAAAAGTTATCTATCAGAAATTCCAGAGGATTGTGAAGACATCAACATTTGAATAAGCAATTTCTAATATTAACTTAGGAAGAATAAAAGCATTAAATACTTTTGAGGTATATGACTCACTGTTTCTAAAAGTACATATTCAATACATGTATGTGTAGAATGTTTACATACATACATATACAAGCAGATATCTGCCTTTTTTTTTTTTTTTCTAATGCCCTGACAATCATTAAATCTCTAGCTCTAGCCCTAGTGATTGAATAGTCTTGATAAAATAAGACACCTGGGAAACTCAAAAGCTCTGCAGCTCAAATATCTTTCAATACATTACTTAGTTCCTGGTAACCTAAACACAACGCAGTTGGCAATATCAGTCATTTATACTGTTTCAGATCTTATAAAACCCCATAAGAAGTGAGAACATTTGAGATCACTCTATTAGATAGACTGGTACTATAAAACTGAAGAAAAGATACACAACTTCCAGACCTTTGCCTTCGTTAATAACATTTTTACCTGTTCTATAAGTACAGTGGCATTTCTCTCCTTCTGGCTGATGATTTTCAGGCAGCTTCGGAATACATGAGCAAGCACATCTAAACTTGCATTACCAGCTGAGAGTAAGTTTAATTCTAACATGCAAATTTCAGGATACATTAATTCTCCTTGATTGATGTTTTCAGTTAGGTCATTAAAATAACCTGAAGGACCTGGTTCTCCCTTTGTGTCTGCTCCTGAAAAAAAAAAAACCAAACACTTGTCTTACTGAAACTTACTCAGCTGAACACAGATTACATGATTTAAGCAGAACATTCAAGGACATACTTCCTTCAACCATCTCATAAAGTACAAACCAAAAGTAGTCACTAGCCTATAAGAAGTTAGCATAATCTTCTATTCTTCTTCAGATTTTCCTATTTTGCTGCTAACACAGAAGGGCGAGGATGCAGTTTCTCCCATTACATGCTCTTAAACTACGTGCCTTCATTTCTTGGGAACTGGACACACAGTAATGGTGAAATATGCAATGCATGAAACATGACACTAAAATCATTGTAACAGAGCCTCAAATTTCTATACAAAACTCTGAGCCTGCCAAGAAAGGACATAAATTTAAATTATTTTTTGTTAAAAGTTTTGGGGAAGCAGTTTAGTTATTTAACTCAGAAAACGCATGACAGAATATCTGCATAATAACCAAAAAAGAAAAGCATAAGCACCTCCTGTTACATCTTGAAGAGAGTTTAAAACATGTTACTTAAAATTATTTGGTACAAGTTTCATACAAATGTTTCATGAAAGTATTTCAGATGAAATTTTTAATTCAGAAATGCTTTTACAATGTTATATATCTATTCATAAGGCCTAGTCATGCAGGTAAAAAGCAACAGTTTAATGCAGTTCTATTAATCTATTCATACCAGAATGGAAGCATCCAGACGTGTTCAGCACAAAAGAAAAAAATTAATTCATGTTTAAAATTAATTACACAAACAGAATACAGCAAGATATGGATACATCAATCGTTGAATGAATATAAAGGGATATGTTGTATAACGAGGAGGCAATCACAAGTCAAATGAAGCACGTGATTGGGAAAAGCCAGTATGGATTCACCAAGGCCAAATCATGCTTGACAAACTTGATTGCTTTCTACAACCAAATAACCTGTTTGGTTGATGATCTAGATTTCTCCTAGGCTTTCAACAGTTTCCCACAGCCTTCTCTTAGAGAAACCGTGTTAGGGTCAAGAGAAACTGATGTGTTAGGGTCGAGACAAGGGGTCTGTGCGGTGGGTGGGCACTGGTTGTCCGGCTGCACCCAGAGGGTGGTGGTAAATGGTTCCTTTTCAAACTGGCAACTGTCACAAGTGGAGTCCCCTGGGGACTGATATCACCTCAAAGCTGTTTAATGTCTTCATAAGTGATCTGTCAAGTCTACTTTGATGGAGTTTGCCGATGATACCAAACTGAGTGGGGAAATGAATGCCTGGGCTACAGGAAGACCTTGACAGGCTGTAAGAGTGGGCTGACAAGAACCTTATGAAATTAAACATGGACAAATGTAAGGTCTTGCACATGGGAAAATATAATCCACAAGTGCAGCACAGGCTTGGATCTGCCCAGCTGTGGAGCAGCTCTGTGGCAAGGGACTTGAGTGTCCCAGTAAACAGCAAGCTCAGTATCAGTAAACAGTGGGCTGCTGCAACAGAAAAAGCCACCAGGGTGCTGGGCTGCAAAGGTGTCACCAACAGGGGTAAAGAAATCATTATCCCACTCTACTTAGCGCTTGTCAGGTCTCACCTGGAAAGCTCTGTTCAGTTTTGGTGACCACTACGCAAAACACATGGGAGGAAAGGTTGAGAAAACTGGGTTTGTTCAGCCTTGGGAAAAGGTAGCTTAGAGAAGACCTTATCACCATGTTCTAGTTTTTAAAAGGTACCTACAAAGAAGATGAAGACCCTTGTTTTCCAAGGAGTCATGCAGACAAAAATTAATGCGTAATGGGTTCATGTTACTCTCACAGAGATTCCAAATGGACACAAGAGGAAAGCTTTCCACAATGAGAACAATCAGTCATTGGTATGACAATCTCCCCAGGGAAGTGGTGGATTCCCCAACATCGGACACTTAAGATTCAGATGGAGAGAGTGCCTGGCTATCTTGTCTTGACCATGCTGTTGCCAAAAAAGGTTGGACCAGATGATCCTTGAGGTCCCTTCCAACCTAGTATTCTATAATACAATTAGATTATTTAGTTTTCACTGGACAGTTACAATTCTAAATAAAAAAATTTGAGCACTGAATTTCAAACCAAGTAATAAACATCTTTGGAGCTCCTAGACCACGATAATATATTTGAGCAACATGACTTTAGAGCAAAAGTCACATAAACAAAAGACAACCAAAACAACAGTTTCTGCAACGCTCAGTAAGAATATTCATCATCTTTCTAACTGTAACTGCATCATACTGAAAGCAAAAAAAGTTGTTATTTCCATCTGTTAAATGTATCTGATGCTTGCCCCATTTTGGTACATTTCAAAAGTCAAACTTTGCTATGTCGCAAAGACAGCTTTCTATATTAAGAAAGTTCACATTTACCTTCATCCTTGGTTTCACTATCATCAGAGTTACTTTCGCTATCTGCTTCATATCCTTCCTCTTCAGCAAAAACTTTAAGACTACAGCATTGTGATTCTTCAGTTTCTTCGGAAATTTCTCCAGGTTGTGACACAGGCTCCTTTTCAGTGTAATGGGTCTGTACAATACATCAAGCAAATAGATTATCATTGGTCAGAAGAAAAAATATCTTTGGATCAGAAAAGCAAACAATTTAGAACCTTACAAATGACTGTTTTCTCCAAGCCCATCAGCAAAATAAACAAATTAATCATATACTTTCAAGAAACTTGAGATATGTTAAGAATACTTCATTCTTACATAAAAAACTGAATCTGCAAAGACAGATTTTTCATATTAACTATCTGATCAAAGTTTTAGCAAGCAGGTGGCCAATGCATTAAGAATAACTATGTTTCCAAAATCACTATCACCATCAATGTGCACCTTGATGTTCACTCTAAGGTGATAAGGTCACTCAACATCCCTGTTTGAAGCTCTTCGAGAGTTTGTCACACTGTTGTGAGATGAAAGAATAAAGAGAACATCAGGTTGACTGAGCTTGCCACTGTTTGGAGCATGGCTCATTTCTGAACAGTAAATGTGGGGACCATATCAATAAGCAGCATTTCTCTTACATACGAGAAGCAGAGAATTCATCTTCAACTGCCACAGTAATCAAAAGATATATAACATTTCCTATTGAGTTTAAAAAGACCTAAACAACAAAAACCCGGGAAAATCTTGCATTATTCACAGTTAGACCGGTTAGTTGGTGCTTCATACCTTCTCAATTTTTTCTTCAGAATGATCAAGATCAGCAGAAAAAGTGCCCAATGCAACACGAAGCAGTGAATCAAACAGAGGCTTTGCCAAGTCAGTTTCTATCACTTTTGATTGAGCAAGCTGCTCTCTTATTTCAAGTAAGATATCATCCACACAGGTGTTCTGTGTTTTGGGGGAGACAAACATTTTGATTCATGTTACTATGTTTTGGCTAACAGAAGTAGCCTAGTACTTTTATTTAAGAACTTCTCCTTCCACCTACATTAATCTAACTTCTCAGCTAAAACCATCACACTTCATTCAGTCTCTTGAAAAAGGAAATATTCATCTTGTTTGTCACAGAGATTTAACTGGAATCTGCACTCTGAAAAAATCTGGCAAAATGCTGTTATCTAAAATTTGGAGGTAAAAGCACTGTTTCAAAAATAAATGACCTTGAAACAGTTTCAGGTACATAGTGTGCATTCAAATCACACCACAACATTACTAGAATTGAATAAGTCGGAGGGTGACATGTCCAAGATCACAAAACTTGCAAGCAGTCCAGACAGAACTCCAGTTTTCAGTTCTCTTTTGTACTTAATGCCTCCTGCTTTTGTAACAAACTGCCAAATAAAATTTAAGATAGCAATTAAAACATTAAAGCAATGTGAAGTTGTCTTCTGTGAATTAACAACTTTTTGTGGAACACTGAATTAGTTCACCTCTAAGGCTTAAGTAATATTTTTTTTCAGGTGTCTTTTCAGCACCTGTGCCCTGCAATACTCCTCTTTCTCAAGCACCATGCTGTGCTCAGAACTTTGATCAAAAACTGTGTTACTATGTATAATCTTGCCTACACAGCTTTCCTGCAGCATCCCTATCACACACATTATCCACTGAATACTCTTTTCAAAAAGAGTACCACTCAAAAGGACCGCTACTCCAACTACTAAGCACATGCTTTAACTGTATACTTTCAGTTCTACGGAAAATATGGTACTATAAGAAAAGCATAAGTTTTTTCCCCTCCCTACAAGAACTAAATTCCTGTTAAAATATTATTGTATGTAACAAATACGAGCAAAGTAAGCTAAGGGAAGCTGCACAGTACCTGGTGAAACATCTCCACTTCCATCTTCTGCATGTTACTTGCGCTGTGTAGACAGATGGTCAGCAGAGCTTCTAGGAGTCTGATACCTTGAAGTGCCCACTCAGCCTCTTCTCTTAAAGAAGTCTTTATCCCTTCAAGATTGGCAACTGAAATAACTGAGGAGTGTTCCCTACTCAAAGAGCTGTCACAGGAGACAGAGTCAGGCACCAGTTGTTCCACACCAGCAAGACTGCCAGAATTATCAAGCTCCAATTGTGTCACCTCTCTGCTTTTAGCCAGATGAACAGAATCGTCCTTGTTGAGAAGCTCAGTACGAGGACTCCCATGTGAACTTCTGCTGCTTTCACTCAATACTCTCTCCCTCTTTTCTTGCTCCTTTTCCTTAATTTTTCCAAGTTTCTGAATTATCAGAATTAGTAATCTATGGCATGCTTCAAAGCCTCCAAGTCTATGGAACTGTCTCTGGAAAACAGAACTATACAAATAGATGCAACGACACATGGACCAAATATCTGCAGCCCTATGAATATGTTCCAGTGAGGGCAAAGTAAGGCTTTCCAGTGACAGATATGGTAACTTGTGGCCTAATGGCTCACTAGCTGTACTATCATATCCTGATGTATCTTCAGAGTCATTAGCTGAATCCAGATCACCATCTGCTTCTTTACTCACGCATAAAAAAGCAACACAGAGGAACAGGTTTATTGTGTTGACATGAATGTCTTGGCTCACAAACTTTTTCTTTTTTGGGTAGGCCTCTTTCAAGCCAGCATAAAACTTGCTCAGGCTTTGAGGAATCTCTGAAACAGCATGTTGGCTACAAAGGGAAGCAGGTAAGTCAGATGTAGATTCCTTTTGTTCGCCATTCAGGCCTTCCAGTTCTGGCGTTGCTTGGTCTTTCTGCTCATCACCAAGGCAGAGTATCAAAGTCTCCAACACTTTCAAAGAATGGCTTCTTAATGTATCTAAGTAATTTAACTCAATCATTTGACTCACTCCATTACAACTCAGAAACAAGTCTCTAATTACCCTGCAAGATAAAGCATAAAAGTTACCTTATAAATCAGCCACAAATTCATGTAGTTCACTAATTGCTGTAAATTACTGTAAATTAAAGAGAGGATGAACTTGTTCACTGTAGTCTAGAATCTCAAGTAAGCATCATTCAACTAGTAGTGGAAAATTCAACTTCTTTTGTAAGATACGATGAAAGAAATACCTCCCTCTAAAATCTAGACCACAAACATGTATGATGTTCAAAACATTAAAAGCGTTCAACTTTATTTATGACATTTGCTCTTTAGTGGTACTTCCCCCCCAGCTTTTTCTTAGCAACTGGAGCTAGTAAATATTTTTGTTAATTTCTCTGTTCTGTGATTTCACCAGAAAGCAGAGATTCCTTCTCAAAATTGAAGACATTTTCCTAGCTATATCTTAGTTGTGTGGATGATGTATTTCAGATAGAATTCAGGAACACCTTTCAAGCACAACTTGTTGTGCAATTGTTATTGCCAGCATGTCAATGTCAAAAAACTTTTTGTATATTTGTTTCCAAGTCTATTTTTCCTTTTTTTCTACTCCCCAAGTATTTACGCTAAGTTCATACAAAATTTGGAGTAAGGATCTGTAAGCTTTTTAGCATACTACATTTGCTTTTAGACATCTACCTTACTTACCACTCATCTCCTTCTCACAGGATCAGCTTTTACTCTAACCAAGTTACTCTAGAATCAAATCAATCATTTACTTGTATATTCCCATCTTTAAGCCAGTAAGAAAAAGGATATTTTAAACTCCTTTTTAAAATCTAAACTTAACTCCTCCTGCCTCTTTGCCACTAAGTGCACTTTCAAAAATTAATAGCTACTGATACAGTGTAGACTAGGATAGAAGTAAAATTGTATCAGACAATCCCTTTACGTAAACTGGAATACTAGTCTAATCTTTGTAATTGTCTTGGATGACCCCCACTAAATTCATTTCAGGAGTCCAACAGAAATAAAATCAGAATCTTTCCTGGACAAAAGGACACATTCATATTCTAAAAAAACTTCTATATATTGTATTAAAACATTATGGCATCAATTCAACAATAAATAGAAAGTTACTATTTCATGCCTTGGAAGAATGTTTGTTGCGTTTTTGTGTTCTGGGATTGGTTTGGTTTTGTTTCTCAACTATGTTAAAATGAACAGGATTTTGTAAATTAGAAAACAGTTATTTCAGGACAGGTAAACATCAAGACTTATTTTGAAAGATGGTATAGTAACCATTCTAGAAGGAAAAGGGAAACAGAAAACTAAGTCTAATTCCCACAGAAAAATGACATATCAGTCTGTTCAACATTCCTGACTAATTTTAGCATGTGGAATGAAGAGGCAGAGAGCATGTCACATTGGACAAAGATTTTTATTTGTTTCTACACACTTTGGCTTATTAAAGACCATAATTCATGAGTAGAGCACCCTCACTTTCTATGGTTTATGGATCTAGGCATATATCTTATGTTACTCAAGCATTTACCTTGTTGCCACCTGCAATATCCAAACACTGCCTAGAGTCCAAATAAAATTTATGTTCTGATCACTAACAAATATACAAAGCTACGTACATAATTAGCATGCTTTCCAATAATAAACAGAAAATCAACCAACCTGGATTTAAGCAACACGGGGAGCATCTGCAAATAAACCTGAAGTACTTCAGAAGGCAAATCCTGGCTATGGTAACTGCATGTGTGTTTATCAGCTGTACTTAGTCCAAGTTCTTGTTGAGCATGGCAAGCTAGCTCAACTCCTCTCTGAAGCACGGGATTATAGATACAGTTATATAGTTTCCACTGGACCACTACATTTCCCTTTTGAATTAAGTGGCAAATATGGCTTGCAATCTGTGTGCCACGTAGCTTGTCTTCTTCAAAAACAATGTCCTGATAAGCCTCCAATGCATGCCATCTCAACAACATATCTTCAGATCCAGTGCTAGGCAGAATTCCCTGAACTCTGCAAGAGGAACTAGATGCAAGACTAGCATCACTAGAGTTGCCCTGCAAGGCATCTTCCAGCTGAGTGAGTTGATCACAGTCAACAGTACATATATTGCATGATGCCTGTATAATTTTTTGAGATACTTCTGCTCCACCCAGTTGATCCAATATAAACTTGTTAAGGATGTTCAGTATGTGCTGCTGAAAGTTTTTTAATATTGGTAACTTGGAAGCATGGAGCAGTGGGACAATGACAGACTTTGGATCCATACAACAACATATTCCTACATTATGTACACCCGAGAGAATCTCAACACAGGTACTGCTCAAAGAAACTCGCTGCAACAAATGCAAACACTGGTGTGCACAAACAGCAATGCAACAGCATCTCTCAGGATAATGAACTTCTCCATCAGAAATTTCAAAAGGGTTTTTGGAAGTTTGGTTTTTAAAAGCAGATACAGAGAGCCCAGAGAGATCTCTGTGGTGATTCATGAAGTGAGAGTACTCACATCGTCTGTGCCGCTTTCTTGTACACATTGATTGATGGAGCTGCTCTGATTTCACTTTTTTGACAGTGCTGATTATTTTCATGATACTGTTGATTAGAGTTTTCAGATGCTCTGAGGCTTCCCCAGGTACTCCCTCATTCTTTATACAGAGCCATTCCATTTGAAGCACTGTTATTTCAAATAGCTTAAATCCCTGATGCTGTATGAACTCATGAACCAGATCTATAGCTTGGCTAAAGTAGAATGGATTGGAGGCTGCACTTTGTAGGCAACAGATCAAAATCTGCAAGGCGCCTTTTATAACCTCAGGTAGAAGCAAGGTTCTGTGACGATATCTAGAAAATATGTAGTCATCCTGAACTGGTTGTTGTAGTGTTTTCTCATAACCTGGAGAAAAAGGACCAGGTTGCTTTTCCAAGGAAATTCTGATTTTTAATGCTGCTTTAAGTAAGTCTGTTAAATTTTTTCGTAAATTGTCAGGCATTGTTTCTGTATTGCTAATGTCTAAAGCCATAAGATGCAGCACTGTTCGAAAGAGCATCCTTTGGATCAGAGCCACAGGTTCTTCTGTCCACCCTGCAGAAACTACTTCATTTTCTCTGTTACTACTTACATTGCAACAGTCTCCAAATCCTGATAAGAACTCTGTTAATGTGGGCACCACACTGGCTGAAAGAGCAGAGCTGTGATTCAAAGTAATATCAAATTTGCACACTTTCTCTAAGAGAGACAGTAAGACATGGCATAAGTCAAAAGGAGAGTTATCCTTGTTGCTCTCAGAAGTTCCTGCAGCTGGCTCATTCAAAGTTTCTGGGTTTAGTTCATGTGCTGGAATAATTTTGCTGGAATTTTCTACGTTAGGGGCATTGGTATTAGAATTTGGTACCACTTCCACAGGTAGGCGATCACTTCTATCTACAAGGTAGCTGTCCCTAACAGGATATGTTAAAAAAGGCTGCAGTAACTGGGAGTGTCTGTGTTTTGTTATTACAGTAGTCTTTTCATCAGAATTTCCTTCGGAATCTGAAGTGGACAGCTGAGATCTTCTTGCATCTCGCACAGAGTAACGATGGGTGGTTTTGCGCAGACGTCCACTTTTTCGAGATCGAAGATTTAGCTTTACAGAAGTCTGAAGAGATGAATGAATGCTTCCATCTAAGTTTAGTTTTTCCTGAGTAGATTTCACAGAACTTGTATTATTCTCTTTGGTCAGGCATATGTCTACTGCGAAGGGTATATTAAAATCTGTTGGAAAAAAGACAACAAAAGAACATTAAAGAAACATTATAATACGTAAAGCATTTTTACTAATTCTATAGTTAAATACTTCCAGATCAAAAACATGCAACAAATTTATATCTTAATAAGTCATGGTTTTGCATATACCTATGTCAGACATTTTTAATATAAAACAGGCAGCAACAACTCATGTTTAGGAGTCATACTAGGTATTTTCGAAGCCTAGACAAATTAGTTTATTTCCCACCTAGGGTTAGACAAAAAGGTGCTAGACAGTTTCCTAAAACTTTTTGTTGGCACAACAATTCCATTCTCAAAAAGAAGCATACTAGTGGTAATAAAAAAAATATATTTCTCTACTTAGAAACAGTGCAGATCATCAAGTATACAGACCTCAGTCTTTACTTCAGTATTACTTATTCCAAATACAAGAAGCAGAAATAAAAGTAGGAAATTTTAAATAGTCAAGGACAAGAGGGAGATGGAAAGGAATAATGTTTAGGATGCTGAATATTCCTACAAAAGCCAAGACAAAAAAACCCCAACTTTCAAGTACGCAGTATAAAATAGCAAATATGAAATTTAAATCTGATTCAATGGACAAGAAGATTTTTAAGAATAAAATGCGAGTACCACCGGTTCATTTGTATCAGTAAACTCAAACTATCAAAAAAGTAAGCAGAGAAACAACTCCGTATGTGCTTGGATTAAGTCCAATGTTATTTTTCAGTAGTGACAGAACCGTAACTGGATGCTTTGGGCAGTAAAATAACTAGCATAAAACAACTGCAAGCATCCATCATCCAGTAAATTCAGTATTTAGAAAAATGTGATAGCTAACAATAACAGCTCCCACCCCCCCAAAACCCTAGAATCCCACCTAATAGCTAAAAACATCTGAAATCAAGCTGAAAGAAAAGATGCTTCCATGTGCAAGCCTTGTTGTTTCAAAAATCATAGTTGTGATACGTAAGAAACATCATCTGCTTTAAAGGCAGGAAATTAACCAGGAGTACTTTACCAAATGAAGGATATTCCCTGCACAGAAAGAAAAAACCTGCCTAATACCAGAGGATTTGTTTCAGTCAAGAAAAAAAAAAAAAGAGTACTTAGTGCACAACTGGATACATCAGGTTTACTGTATCAATGGGAAGAGAAGGTAATTTGTAGACTAGAAACTTCACATTATGCAATGTATAAACCACAACATCTTAAAACCTATTTACACAACAGCATTTTAAACTAACCCTGGAAAAGCCACTAAGCTCTTGTAGGATAACCAAAACATTTCTTTAATTCCATCATGCTTACAGGAGCATGAGAGAATGATGCAACTGAGAAAGCAGGAAAGCTTATTATATAAAAGCTCTATGCAACTGGCACTCCAAGTCTACAAACATTAACAAAAGCCTCAATTTGCAGGAGTTTCCAACAGCAAAAAACACTGGGAGAGCTTCAGATAAGAATCCTTAGGAACTCCCTCAAGCAGTCAGGTAACTTTATTTATTTCATTCTCTTTGCTTCACCCTCTGGGAGGGAAAAGAATGCATCAGACAAATGTAAGATCCCAAATGAAAAAAACCAAAATCACTGACATTTCCTTGTTCAGTTTTTCCACAGAGTTCAATTCATATAATCCTTTTCATTTCTTTAATTCACTTTAAACTGACTCTTTGGCAGTTGAACCCTTGTGATTTGATTGCTCAATTAGCATATCAGTTTGACACAGAACATGACGTTTTCTAAAGAATCAAGCCTAGTTCTGTTCATAGTCATCTAGTCATCATTATTCCTTTTTTTCAGGGCCTGACTTCCTGATAACACTGCACTTCTTTCATATTCTCTTATCCACTGTTTGGTTTTAAGCTTATTCTCTATTTCCAATTTCTTCAATTTCACAAGAAAAAGTTTGTCTCATCCTGTCTTTAATGTCAACAGGTATCACTTTTTTGGTTTTTTTTAAAAAAAAAATCAGTATGTTTTCCCTTTCTACTCATCATGAAACCCTTTGCATTAGAAATATCATATACTCTTTCAAATCTCTTTTCCCCCCAAATCACATGAAAAGAAGAAAAATCTTAACATCGAGCTCAGCTACACAGTAACATAAGCATTACCTTTCACATTGATCAAAAGCCTTTACCTTCTCTGCATTATTTTTATCTTCCTTGTATGCTGATAGGACACTGGTATTTTTGAACTTAAATTCTCTGCAGAATCCACATCTTCATTCCATGTTAGAGCATATGTACTACAATGGGCTACTCTTTGGTAGAGAGTCCTGAACTCTGTAGTAATGCACAAACTACTTCCTTTAGGTGCTTAATACTGTAAATGATAAAACATACCTATTGCTTTTTCTTCTTGAACAGGGATTTTCCACACTAATGGCAGAAGTGACAGAAGGAGGGTCAGAAGTTCTTCTCGACATGTCAGCTCCTATGTTAGGAACAAAATAAAAAGTAAGATCTTGTACTTTTAAAAAAATAGATTAACCTTCTTTATTTTACCAAGCTATTCAGTTCCTATGTCTCTCTGCTGTTTTAAAGACTGAAAAAATGACCTAACTGCAGAGTGCTATAATCATTAACTAGAGCCAGTCAGAAAGCATCCAAGATATTTATTACACCTCTGCAACTGTTTCTATACAAAGCTCTTCTAATCCCTCTTGTTGAAAGAACTTCTTAAAGAAGAAAACGAGAAAAATCAAAGGCACAGAACTTGCTGATTTAATCAAAACCAACATGAAGCACAAGATGAGTTTGAAATTTCTTCTGAAAATATAACTTTGAAGAATTTTATTTTGAAAGTTTCTACTTTCTCCAAAGTGACATTCTTAAGCAACTGAAAAAAGGCTTACATTTGTAACTGATCTTATTGACTTATAACACAAAGGTAAAATTTTATGAGAGGAAAGAGAGAAGGTTACTCAATTTAGAAAAACCCTTAAACAGAATAACCAGTAAAAATCTTCCCTCCTTTTGCGATTCTAACACTTATACACTAAGAATTTCAATGCAGAGAAGAATCATAGAAGGCACAGAATTCAACCAATTCCTTTATGGAGTGCTTTGCAGCAAAATCAGAATGATTTCAGCCCTAAAGGTCAAAAATTTCAAAAACAAAAAGCAGATTTGAGCATTTTGGCACTTGATATCATTCAGGGACATGCAATTGAAGCAACACCCTTCTCCGAAAACTCAAGGTAACAATGAAATGTAAGTGTATGGAGATAAGCAACTTCAATATTTTTTTTATATATAAATATATAAATAACAAATATATACAGTTATATATAGTAATAGAGATAGTTCTACAGCTATTTCTCTATATACGTAATAGCTGTATTTTTCTGATAAGGCTATCAATTTAAATGAAAATTTAAAAATAAAATCTAAAACTATTGATACAGTACAATTAAGACCTGAAAACAAAGCTTTTTCAAAGTCATTCTCCCAACTCTCTTCTACTAGGGTATTCTCAGCAAGACAAATTAATTGGGAGTGGGAATGAGCAATGCAGCATTCAAAGCATAATAATGAGGCTGGAAAAAGGCAAAATATTAACTTGAAATTTCAGCGGTACACTTCAAAAAAATTTACTTTCCTCATTTCTCCCTGCCTTTAAAAAAATCCTCAGGAAATACTTGCTGAATTGCAGATGCTACAAGCTTTTTTTTCCCCCTTCTAATTCAGAAATGGGTTTTTATTGGAGGGGAGGCACATGGAATCCCCCAATTCCTTCTTACATGAAAGCCAGCTGTTTTTCCAACAGCTCTGGTCCTGAAGCATCTATTAACAGCAACTATGTAGAACTCAAGTGACATCTAAAAACCCACAGTTATGTATAACTGTAGTCTTGTGGATTTGCTGTTTAGACAGTGCACCTACTGAAAGTCAGAACCAAACCAGAAGATCAAACTGTAGTCTTAGTACAAGTCACCTCATGAAGGAAAATCAAACATACAAGATGAATTTGACCAGCAATAACAGCTGACTCCACTTAAGAAAAAGGCTGAATAAACTCAACAAGGATTCACTTGGTTCATTATGTTTAAATACTGGGATCTGCAGTTTCAAAGCACATCTCAGCCAAGCAGTTGCTTAGTATCTATCCCACAGTGTTGAAGAGGAAGGAAAGGAGAAAGACAACAAAGAAATGGACATCTGCAGCTACAGGGACATGTGCTAGACTTTCTATATAAAAAATAGTATAAACTGATCACGTCTTCTAAAATACTTCCTCTTTTGAGCTGAAGCTACAATATATTTACTTTATATTATGTCCAAGACCAAGTTACTTAAAGAAAAAAATATGTCTCATGGCCCAAAAAAACAAAATAAAGAAAATAAAAGGAGTATATTTTAATTTTATTTTACTGCCTTAAACCAGGAGTACCTTCTCAAACTAAAAACCATCAGTTTGAACTGCAGTAATAAACACTCATTTCTCTTGAAACTTATAATCTATTTCTTCTTTCTACCCAGCTACTGCACTTGAGCTTTACACATGCCTTTTTGATGGTTGCTAAACATTTGACTATCAGCTGGCAAATAGGTATATGATTACCTAATTTTTCTTTTTCTGTTCCTGTTGAGGGACAGAATACTACTGCAACATATCTTTTTGAACTTATGGTCTTTCCAATTAACTCGTGCACTCTTCCATAAGAAGGAAGGAAAACCAGCACCAAGAACAACATAAGCCAGACAAATCCACACAGTCAAAGCTGAATATAAAAATTATAACCAGTTAAGAAAAGCTACTACCTGATCAATAGTTGAGTTCAGAGTGGTAAGCAAAATAAACCCACGGCCTTGAACTAAGTATTGTCCCAGTGCTGCCATATGAGTTTCCTCTTCTTCATCTTCCCTGGCTTCTGTCCTCTGTACCACTGCATTGCACAGTCTGTTGACATCAGACAAGAATTCCCGTGCCAGTGAGTTACTGGCACTGCTCATGTCTGAGCTGTAAGTAGAGGAAAGTACAGAAATTAACTCCATCAGAAAAGACATTCCTTATGGAAAAAAGACTGGGGGAAAGAAGGGAGCATTTCTTCCCTGTATCTCACTCCCTCCAAAGACAGTGTCTGTAGAACTGAGGAGTCAATATACCAATGTAGGGTGGAAGGGAATGGAAAGAACGAAATTAAACAATTTATTTCAGTGAAACTTTAGATAACAGCCCGTGACCCCAAACACTGACTTTGTAAGTCTATCAAGTAAAAGCCTGTGGCAGAGCATTCCCTCCTACTGCACAAATGAAAGCTAATGACTTCGTTCCAGCTCTTCTTGTCAGCACTAGTCTACGGAGAAACATTTAAATCAAACAAGACAAGAAATGTAAGACTCAGCTGTATAAACTCAAGAGGATCATGGAAGAAAGCAAAACAAAATAAGAATCAGTGATGTCAGCTATGGAAACAAGGTCATTTAATATTTGGAAGGTTAGCTCAGTTGGGTAGAGCATGGTGCTAGTAATGCCAAGGTTGTGGGTTTGATCCCTGTATCCACTTAAGAGTTGGACTTCATGATCCATGTGGGTCCCTTCCAACTCAGAATATTCTGTGATCCATGAATCCACATAGACCCCACTTAGTGAATGCTAAATACACTTAGTGAATGCTAAATAAGACCTTGGAAGCCAAAGCAAGTTCATTCACACTAATGGTAGAGAAAGTTCCTTTTAGTAGCAAAACTGCAAACACTTATACATATAATAACATTCATTGTGGAAGTAACAGAAACATTCTTACCAGAATCACTCTGCCAGCTTAGCACATTTATCTTCTATCTGGGGAAAAAAGCAAATATGTTCTGGAAATATCACTCTTGGTTCACCTGTTTTTAAAAACAGAAAAATATATCATGATTAATATGCACTTTGTTTTTAAAAACTCATTTTATGATAGTTATTTGAAGCTTATGAAGAGTTCTTGATGGTTTTTTTTTTAGTTTTAAATCTCTAGTTTTCACTTTTAGCTTATGCTTGTGCACAACAGATATTCTATAATAGAGAAAATAATTTGGCATATGAGAAGTTAACACAATAAAATTCATTAGTTTAAAATGTAAAATGAGCTAGGTATGCAAGTTTAAATAGTTTCCCTCTAGAAAGAGTATGAATTAGTGATTACTACATGCATACATAATATTTGAAGAACTTGCAGCTCTAGGTGCAAGTGATAGATAGTAGGAGAAAGTGAATTATGCAGTCAGGTGGTGATGTAAATCCATTTTAAATCTGTCTTTCTAGTCTGTCCTGACAGATTACCAATCTTTATTACATTAAGCACTGGGAAAGATGTAGTTAATAAGAATTGGAAATTACCAATGGCAAACTTATCAACTGGAAATTTATCATTAGGAATACAAAGGGTAGTAACCAAGAAAAGCCTCAAAAACATTCAACTACAAAGGTCTCTAGGTAGGCACTCAGAAGACATTTATTATATCCACCAAAAAAGATGGGGACAGGAAAAGAAGAAAAAAGACTAAAATTTTAGTATTCTCAGATGGCAAGTAAATAAAAACTTCAGCTTTAAATTACATGAAAGACTTCCTTAAGAAGACAAACACCATAGGTTCCCCAGGCAAGCTCCCAATAATAGTCCTCCCTTTGAGTGCTAGGAAACATGTTTCATCCACAGCCTCACAAAAAAACAACTTATTGTTTCAGCTAATATTCAAAATTTATTGAAATAGTTTAAGCAGCTAGTGGTTCAGCAGTTGCACTAGACTACTAGAAGATGTAGAAATATGCTGTCCATCATGTTTTAGTGTCCTTCCAGTTGAAGCTTCAGTCTCCAGGTTTCCTGCATTGCTTGCATTATTACATGGATTTAACATACATTACCACATTCTATCAAAAGGGTGGATTCCCAACGTCAGTAGTAAGATAAAGTATTATTTTTTTGCCTTTAATGCAAAGATATTAAGCATGTCTTCTTAACAAAATAATTCCTTACCCATTCTGTGTTAAATTAAGATGCTCTCATTTTACAGTACAGAAAAAAAATTGTTAAGAAATACCATGCTGGATAATGAAGGACTTCTTTTAGAAGGACTTGTTCCAACAAGTGCTAGCTAGTTCTCAGTTGTACCTATTTCTTCCTCTGCAATTAACTTCTGAAACAGACTGACAGCACAAAGGTGTCTTTGGAAACAGTTTGTGATATAACCTCATTATTCAACCCACCTTGAAGCTAGAGACAAAGAACAATACAAGGAGAACAGAATTAATTAAGAAGCTTCCAAAAAAAGCTGCCTATGGACAGACAACCTTCTTCCCTTTTGTATTTGCTTCCTGACAAGTGATTTTAGCACTTAAATAACATTATTTTTAAAGATGAACTCAGTGAACAACTTGCCCTGCTGATGATGTAGCATAGTACACACTCTGCAGAGGTGGGAGGGGCTGCTTGGTTGGTTTGATTTTTGATTTTATTTTTTTTTAATCCACCCCACTCTAAGGTGTCAGCTTGCTCGTCACCCTTCTGTTGTAGATTGTGATATGCTGACACTACACCCTACACAGCATAGAATTTCATCTCCAAGAAAGTATGCCAGGCAACTTGTTTTAAGTAGGATCTAGTCTACTGCAGCATTTTTCTTTTGTTTCAAGTGACACCTCTTTAACTGCTGTGGTGCCTGGCAATAGGGAAGCTGATGCTACACAACCCCCTGTACTTTAAACTTCAGAGATGTTACTTTAACAAGGGAAAAATCCCAAAACCTAAATATCGCATACAAACTAAGCCATATGAGAGCAGAAAGAAACCTACCAGAATGCTGTGTACAGTTCCAGTGGGATGTTTACAGTATTATAGTTCTGGAATACACTGTGTGGCAGGGGTTTACATAGCCAGCCCTAAAAAAAAACCAAAACCCAAAATATCACAATCTTAAATTCCATTTCACTCACGAGAAGTTTATCATCATATTTCATAGAAATCACCTCTACTACATAGTATTTATTTATAAAAGGAAAAAAACCCCACAAATCAAAACAGCCATGAATGATCTGACATTCTCCTATAATCTGCTCTTTTCATGCCCATCCTTCCATCATCCTCATAATTCAACCTGTATCACATCTTCCCTCTGGCCCCTTCCTGCACCAACTCTCAAAGGAGTTATTTTCTGTTTGCGGTTATGGTGGAAATCAATTTCCTGCACCTGAAACTTGTATTTTCTCTGAACTTCTTTCCATTTTAATGAAGTTGCTCATCAACTGAGCATCTTAAAGTGTAAGGCTGCCTTGTACTTACTTCAGTGGGCTTCAAAAGAACTTAATTTTAAGATCAATTTAGCAATCTTGAATACTGAATCAAATATATAGTAAATTTATACAGTGCTAATGATTAATGGTATTATCTCTAATGTCAGTACAATTTGTGGAAAGAAGAAAATACAACAAAAGCTTAGGGTCAGAATTAATTTTCCGTATATAAGAGTGAACTAGGCCTTTCCTTGATTATGTTTTCAGCAATGCATTTTCCAGAACAGCTTGGAATAACCAGTAATACGATAAAAAGTAGAAAGTACTAATTTGTTACAGCAACATCGTAATAAAGTACAGTACTAAGGCAAATGAAGTCAAAATTCCATGATGCTAGTTTATTACTTTCAGTAACTGTTGTCCAACAGCTGCAGTGGGACTAAAGGAAAGGCAAAGCATTTGATGGTCTCCAGTTGATAAACAGCCCTAACTAGTGCTCTAATAAACCTACTTCTCCACAACTTTTAAGTTTTTCTTTAATATTAATTTCATAGTCTTAGCAAAAAAAGCAACTTCTTAAACCACCTCTATTTTTTATGAAGTAGACACCAATAAGTATCTTCAAATTGCTCATTAATAGTTACATGAGTCTAAAATAGGCATGCTACTGAGTGCTGTTCATACAGCTGCACTGTCAGGCTTGACTGTCCAACTAAAACAAGGTGATAATGTACCTAAGAAGGCATGCACAGCACATAAAAGCCACCTGCAAGCTTTAATTTCCTGTAAGTCACTATGTTATCTTCAATAAAGCAGTCTTGTCTACCAGGTTAAAGGAATATCTTACTGCACTAAAGGAGTGATAGCCAGTTTCATAAGAAAAATAAACTTACAAGAAGCTGTTTTACAGATGATGTAAAGAGAAGTGGAGAATATATAGCTACATGAAGTGGTAATTTATTTACCTTCCCTAGTTTTCTGTTTCAGGTAAGAGATAAACATTGGCCAGGCTTGGCACGGCTACAAGTCCTTTTAAGTACAAACTGTAATGAAGTAGCATTTTTAGTAGGTAATAAAATTAACACTTAAAAAACTCCTTCACTTTCTATAAGACAAGGTACAACCAAGTTCTTTCTGGCCTCCAGTTCAAAACTTGTAGCCCTTTCACTTGTTGCCTAGAAAAAAGTATACGGGAATACAAGTCACCACTGGCCAACAAATGCTACATTTATTTCACACAGTATTTATTTCATTTAGCAAATACTTGTCCCAGCCCCGTACCTTGTACTTAATATTTATGCTCTGGAGAACATGCTTGTTACCTCTTCAAGGATTTTAACATTAATATAATTATATCAACCATTATTTAATCAGATTAACTTTGGGGTTAAACTTTCAATTTAAGCTCAAGCTTCTCTAAGAGGAGGACACATGCATAACGAAGAGCACCAGCATGTTGTTATTAACACTAAGACACTCTACCTTCTGCAATTGTAACACAGATTGTCAGGTTTATTGCAGAAACTAAGTTTATCTTGTTAGTAACAGACATCACTTTTGATTGTCTGTTTAAAGAAATTTGTTAACAATATGACTAACAATTAAATCCTCTGTGCAAACTGGGGAGGAAAAGAAAGTAGAGCCTGAGAGAGTTCAATAGAGAAATATGTATGGCCTGGAACAAGATGGGAGCCACAGTGTTGCCTTGAGGTCTGTACTTGGTGGAAAAATGCAAGTGAAGGCTCAACATCACCAAAATCAGTATTCTTCCTTTTCTGTTCTTTTGATACGATTCAAAACTCTACACAAGCTGGAAACAAATACCCAGCTGATATTGCCAAAACAGGTTACACAGCAGGAGCAACGCACCTAAAGAAAACAGGAATCTGCAATTCAAGCAGAGCATCTCAAAGCTTGAGATGCTTTGATGCCTTGCTTTACTGATGCAAGGCAATTGGCCAAAAGCATAGCTTACAAAACACAGGGAACATTTACTAATCATCCAGCAATTCAGATAGTCAGACATATGCAAACAAGAGCAAAAACAAGACACTTCAAGTTTGGTTCATTCTGAAAACAGACAACACTCCAGCTCTGCAGACCTCCTACTTTATATTTTCCACCACTTTCTGCTCTGTCCTCTGCTACTATTTATTAACTATTTGGGGTTACGGAAGCAGTAAACCTAGTAAAACATACTAAAGCAGCGTTTCTCCAGCCATGACACTGCACATGAAAAACAACCTCTTCACATACAGAATTTATTGTAAGATTGCAGGTACTTATCAATTTTCTTGGAGCAGTTCTACTGGTACCAAATCCTTTCATCAAGGGGTGCAGTAAGCAGCTTTTAGCCTTCTGTGTAATGCACTAGATAAATATTATTTCCAAACAAGTCAGAGTCTCTTTACCCAGAATAAAGAAAAAAGCGAAAGCCAAAAATGCTTGGTATGTTTGGATACATAACACATGCAATGTCCTTTTAACTAGCCAGGGAAGCGTGTCAACTTCACAAGACAGTAAACAAGTATTATTTTAATGAACACTGAAAAGTACGTTGAGATCTTCAGAGCAGTGATGCTTCAGTATATACAAGCATGTTTATGTCTGCATAATCTTACTGAAGCCACCTTTATGTATTAACTCCAATCTCACCTAAATGGGATGTTTGTCTTGCAACACCTGAAGTTTGAGAGCCCTGCTCCTGCAAGTATCTTAAGCCTTCTATAAGTATATGGTCTGCTTATGTTCTGCTCCCTTGGTATTAAAATTTAATCCATGAAGTTCAGTGCTTATACAACCTGAGAATCAGAAAATTTCTACCTCTAAGTGGATGTGAAAGCATATCTTACACTGGAAAAAAAAAGACAAAGGAATTATCTGTGCATACTGAAAAACCCACTCTTTAAAGAAATACTGATTTTCATATTGTGTACAGCTAGGAACATTGTGACCTGGATGGCTAAACTAGCCATTCCTGATGTAGAATAGGAACGCCAAGGAAAAAAACAAATAAGATTAGACAAATAATATGCCAGGTTTGGCCAAATAAAAGGAACAAGGTGCTTCCCAAAATACCTATCATATATAGATAGATATAGATATAAAATCAAGTCAGCAAACCTTTAATTAGCAAACACACCCAAGGCTACAGGCACTTAGTGGCAAAGTGGCATTATAGCAGGTACAGGCAGGTCACCTTCTCAGTTTCAGAGCTGTCATCTTTCTGGATCAAGACCCAGATCTGTGGTGTAACACACAGTGAGAAGAAAAAAAGAAAGAAAAAACAAACCCTTCCTTATTCCCAAATTATCATTTCCCATGGATATTCAGGTCTCAGGCTTTTTTGACAGGCAACTTTTTTGGGCACAGTTTGTTGCAGACTACACTTCCAAAATCTGGTCAGTGTATTCTTTCAAAGGTAACTTATAATGTATTTGCTAGAGTTTAATCAGCTTCCAGTGATATATTCCAACCTCTGTTTAAGTCTGATCTGCCCACGTGACTATTTCTGGAATCTCACTTCTCTAGCATAACTATTGGTAAAACCAGCTCCGAATGACAGAAGCATCACTCAAAGGTATCTCAGATTAATGTGTACACATTATTCTTG
>NW_021940864.1:26877164-26884359 GCF_001715985.3 Manacus vitellinus | reverse complement strand
TAGCTACACAAGTGCTTTGGGACAGCTTCTCAACTTAACATGGAATTTTATTTAGTCAAATAATATGAAACACCTGTGAATACATTCTTGTCAAGCCTGAAATCAAGTAAAAAATGAGATGATTCATCTAACGAGATAAAAAGTACAACACTAATGAAAGACTGGCTCTCAAACAATCACCTACACTCAAGCAATGCATTAACCCTGTACACATGCTATAGTCAAGTTTATGATAAGCTTATGGTCTTGTAATATCCTAAGTCAATAACTACAACATAGTTAGCTAAATTAAATCCATTTCAGTTCATTTAAAATTTTCATATTTCAGACCACCCTATGCAGGCACAGAAAATAAGCATTCCTTACAAGAGGCATGGGGAAAGCTGGAGGCCTTCAAAGATGATCATTACAACATTAACTGTGTCAGAAACAAATATGCTTGCTATTATGCAGACCAGCTAAAACGTCCTGAAGAATATTCATGCTGCTATTAATACCATGAAAATGCTAGAGACAAACTGTGTTAGCAGAGCTGAAGGCTAGGATCTGTTTCAGATCTTATCTGAAGAGTCAGAAAGCAACACCTGTGCAAACACATGGTACTAAAGGAAGGAACTGACAAATATTCCAGCACAAGGCAGAATGGAAAGACCAGTAAGTTCTTCCTAAAGAAAAATGAAGGAAGAATATAATCTATAAAACATTTAGCAGTGAAAAGGCTGAAGAGGCATTGCTCCCCAGTCAGCCTTGTTCCGAACACTTCTCAGAATGGTAACAAGTTCTTCCTCAAATTACAATACATACAGTTAATACTCTGTATGTATTACACACATACAGTGTATGTATGTAATATACATATATACAAATACCTTCTTCCACACTTAGGTTTTATACTTACCGCCTTGACAGTCATATTGCACAGTAACAACTAAATCTAAATACCAAGACTAACCTCCACAGACTGTGCAGAGCAAAATGAAAGCAGCAGTTTGCTGCTTTCCTCCAGGTAAGTCAGAAGTTCTCTCCAGCAGGGAGCCTACACAGACCAGCCCTGCATGACCAGGCAGACTTTGTGAATACCCTCTTACAATAATCTGCAGTACAGCAGATCAGCAGATAGTGTGGTCTCTCGGACAACTGGGAAAAACACTGTAGTTGTGACTACACTACAATTAAGCAGACCACTTAGTATCAACCTGGAGATTATTTTAAACAATAAACGTACCACTCAAATCACGACCTAGAGGACTATACAAAACTTTTTGTAATTTTTAAGATTATACACTTTGATTACACCAATACTCAGAGAAATAAGAGACAAAAACTTGAGCAGTATCTTGAGGAAGGGATATGAATGAGTAAAGGCTCCTCTAAACTGAAAGCTTAGTAGAGGATTAAAACTAGAAAGTAAAGTGCTTAAGATAAATTTTGGCATTGTGTCTAAAGTACCCACTACAAGAGATTAAGTAAGAGAGGAAGGTCAATGATCAGAGTTTTGAAAAAAAAGAGGTCATTAATGGGCAGAAGACAAATTCTGCTTCTGAGTCTTTAAAACTGGTCAGTGAAGTTGGCATTTTCTATTGGTAATCAGACGCAGACAAAATAGGAGGTAGCAATTCTAAAAGCGGTAATAAAAAAAATTACCTAATTATCTGAGAGTTTAATACACTGTTATTTCTGTTAAGCTCAGTATGCCAGCTTCTTTACAATGTGCAAACAGCTTTGGTGGCTTTAGGGAAGCAGACCTCATACTTCCTCCAGGCTTTACAGTAAGGAGGTATTTATTCTAGATGCCCCTCTTGCACTGAACTGGTCTCAAGAAGACCCAGTCGACAATGAAGATAACTTTAGGCAAAATGACTCGCATAACATCTCACTTTAGGTAGCTTTTCTCCCGTGGAAATGAAAATAAGGAAGAGTCAGGATTTCTAATTTATTTTAAAAGTTTAAACGACACTCCAAATTAGTCAAGCAGTATAGACTCCAACAGAAAAAGTGTAATTGATAATTACACTTAATTACACATAATAATGACAAGGAGTATGAAGTTTCCCAGTATACCTAAAACTCTTTACCCACAAACATTTAACAAAATGCTGAATCACTGGAAAAAAACTCTAAATCTATCCATAACGAAAAAAAAAAGCCCACTTCAAGTCCCCAGACTATAAATGTCTATCACACATGCACACATACAAAAAAAAAGAGTTGTGGTTTTTTTTTTTTACTGCTGAGAGCGAGCTGGGGAGATGCATGAAGTGTGCCAGATGAAGGCTACGTACGTAACCAAGCAGTATTTTCAGTAACCAAACATCATATGATAATTTTCACTGCAAATGCTAAGAATTTAGCAGGACTCCAATAATCAAGTTCACTTTGTAACTGAAGTAATTTAGGCTTCTAAAAATAGTTCTAGATGAATGAGGAGTACCTTCAGCAGCTGAAAAGACACAGATACACAGCATTTCATCTATATATCCAGACATATAAAGAGAATTCCACTTTCCTTTGATCTTTTCCTAATTGAAACGTACAAATCAAAAATGAAACTACGCACTCCTCAGAGACTCAAATCTCCCCATATCACTGTAAGATGCAAGTAGTACAAGGACAATGTACACAAAGTTTTACACTTTAGGGCTTTTGTTTTGTTTTCTCTATGGCAAGTCATAAGAATGTTTGTTCTCAATTCTTGGAAGTTAAGATCACTAAACTCTCTTGCCTTCCAACAGAAAGAACAAGAAGGTCAAAGACTAGCACTTTTTTGGTTAATTTTAAGACTATTTCAGTGTCTGAACTACTGAATAAAATCTGGATAGAGTTCAACTCTTGAAATCTTATAACAAAAGTATATTTCTGGATTTTTATCAGCTCCTGCAACAGAATTATGAACTATCAGGAATGCTGCACTAAGTCTTAAATATTTTCCTTACTAATTCACATTTTTCCAGAATTAAGACATTGAGAACTATTCATCCCTTCAGATAAAGATGAGGAACGAGCAACAAAAACAGTTTAGTTAATGCACAAAAGCCTATCCAAATCAGTTGTTTACCAAAATTAACCAATCTAGTTAGATGTTTTTTGTCATTTATTCCCCAAAAGAACAAAAATCCTTTGTAAATACCTCCACAATACTAAAGAGAAATAGATGAAGTCAAGCATTTGCTGAAACAAAACTGCACAAAGTTAACATCAGTTTTAACGCTCTCAATGAAGCTTTATTTTGGGCACTACCTAACAGTAATTCCTTCTCATATTTCGCCTTTCCAATTTTCTCTAGGGAAAATGAAGACTTTCTCTACTGTCAAAAGTCTAAAGAACCAGGAACTCCCTCATCGCACCTCACACTTCATACTCCCATACTTTTCCATTGAGCATGATGATGTTTTTAACTGAAGCCAACGAGCTCAACTTTCTCTGTGCAGGAAAAGAGGGCAAAGAATGTATAAACATGAGGATTAGCTGAGATTGTCAGAGTGGTTGAGCAAGTACCTGACAGACACAGCCTAATGGCCAGTAGTCTTCCACCGTCTTTCGCAAACCACCATTCATGATTTGCCTTCCACTTGCCACCTCTTAAATTATCCAGGAAGAAGAGGAAAGCTCTTTCACAATTTAAGTAAGAGCCTCAGCACCACATGGCTCAACCCCATACAAAGTGTCACAGGGCATGCCCCAGATGCCCACAGTGAACCACACAAGCTCAGGAGTGTACAATACAACCCTTTCACTGCTTCCCACCGCTTGGCTGTTGCAAAATCCCACCCACACCAAGAACAGGCAGTACAGAGTTACCTGTGGGGGAGAAGAGGACTACAAAATAAGACAGAGAAACAGAAGAGTGGAAGCCCTGCTCTCCTGTAATACACCAAAACCACAAAATACATGAGCTACAGAAAATGAACTAAGATTAAATGTGCAGTGGTGACTGAAAAAAGCTAGTGGAACTTCAGGGAAATATCCAAAACAAAGATACAATAGAATTTTCAGCACTTACAGTTGCCAAGCACTATTCTAGGACTTCACTACATTGATCACAGCATTACATACCTATCCCTTCAACGTATGTAAGCTAATAAATTTTGTGGGTTTTTTTCTGTCCTACTCTCACTCAGCATCAGATTTAAGTTGTATCTTCACAGAGTGCACAGCATAGTTCCCTAAAAACCACACTAGCAAGACTCATGCTTCTATTCTATTCAAATAGTACACAAAAAAGCATGACTTCCAAGAAAAATGGGATTCCAATCAGACCCCAGGTTACAAACAGGAATCAAAGAGCTAACATATCAAGAAAAGCCTCCCAACTGCACACTGCATCTTTTTCTCCTTTCCCATCATAACATGTGCCAGTATCACTTCTGTACAGAGTGCTCTATCTGGAAGCAAGACTTCCCCATGGACTAATTTCAAAGTCCCTGAACACACAGTCCCCCCCCACACGACAGTTCAGCCCACCTGACAACTCATGACTGTAAGAAGGTGTTTCTGTTCCTCCCCAGCAACTCTTTCCTTCCTCTTTCTCCAGCACTGTATTCATCCATTTCCTTTTGATGCAACTCATCTCCCCAGGTTTGCAGAAAACTATTTCTTTCAGCTGGATTTTTTTGTTGTTGTTGTTAAATTGCCACATTGAGGGGTCAGGCACTTGTCAATATCAGTAAAGGGAAGGCTGCAGGAGGGAGATTTCCCCCTTCAGCAGTTACAAGCTGCTCGATCAGCTTAGCCAGCTCAGACAAATCAGTCCAGGTGACAGAACAGAAAAGAACCACAGGTCTCTTGTACCTGATCTTGTCCCAGGTATACCATAACCAGATCAGTGCTATCACAGGAACCAACAGCTGTGATGACACCAGCTCAACTACTTGATGCTGTGTAAAGGCCCATGATCCTTCATCAAGCAATAATTTGCCAAAGTGACTGACATTCTCACAACTACTCTGAACTGGAAAAGTAAGCAAGAGTCAAAGTAATCCCAAGTATATACATAAAGCCCTCTCTCCACCGCATATTAAAATCCTTTTCTAACATTATAATCCAATTTTCCAACAAACACAACAAAAAAGATGAAGTAGAGACATCTCAGGCAAGACCTACTACAGTTCTTAACTAAGGAAGCCCACAGAGTCTGACAACTCAAAAAGGAATAAAAGGGGTATTAGTGTGGTCTTGTCAATGACAGCTGTTCAGTGCAAAGAACTGAAATTCACCCGCAGAGGACAAGCAGGCGTGTTCTGGACAGCGAGCACTTCCTGGTGCGGCTGAATCCTCTTACAAAATAATCATTTCACCCTGCATTCCCTCTGCTCCCGTCTGCCCTCAAAAGAAAAGTATCAAAATTAGTTTTGCCTCAGATTTTCTCTATGGGCAACACTAACTTAATTGAAAAGAGACTACCATGACAATGGCAAAATTCTGCATATACTAAGGAAATTAGATGACAAGCTAAAGGATGTACAATTTTATATTAATAAGGAAGCACCACGGTCTATTACAGAAATCACTGACAATAGAAACACAAAACTGATAGCTTCCTGAAGTGGTTGTTCATAGAATCACAGTATTTGCTTACATGCTTTGAGCTTAACTGTAACTATATGAGAACAGCAACTTACTTTCAGTAAGTGTTAAGAATACAGTTTCCTTTTCCAGTTTTTACCTATTGTCTGACTTTCCAACAGATTCTATGTTATTGTTCAAAGTGCTCACAGTCTTAAACCGCATTAACAATTGATATGGTGACATATGAAAAACCTAACACAGACTAAGAGAAAGGAGGAAGCAAAAGAAGCATTAAAAACAATCTTAATTAAATGGTTATTAACCTAACAAAAAAGCTTTTTACAATCAATTAAATATTTTTAGTGGAAAGCTGTCTTTGAGTATGGTTAAAGAAATTCACCGGGGAAAGAGAGAGAGAAGGTGGGAAGGGAGTGACATCGAAAAAACTCCTCTTAAGAAATCTGTGTACAGTCTTACAAACTAAGTGACAACTGACTTCCTGAGGTCTCATTTACTATTACCTTTGGATTTAGAAGTAAAGCATTGAAAACCATATCCCTTTAGCTTGCAAGATTCTCTGTCCAAAGTACAATGACAAAGAACAGTAAAATTAAAATACCCTAGAAAAAGATGTGGGTTTTTTTTCCTCAGTTATGACTATATGAAAACAATCTCATTTTTCATTTACTTTATTTTAAACATCCACCAGTAACTCTCAGAGCCACTAAACCACATATTTCCTAAAGCACCTAAGAAGATACTTTCTCCTCTTCACTACTGGTCTGTAAGCCTACAATAAAGGAAAAAAGGAGATTCAAAAATATTTTCCTGAGTCCTTACCATGCTGTAGCTCCATTATGATAAAAGCTCCATGCAGACATGGTCTCCTGTCCAAGCAAGCAACCTGAGACCCTTCCTTCAGGAAGAGTTAAATGTTTTAGACATATGTTTTCTGCTACCTAGTATAAGATTATGATACACATGACTAAAACAGATGGTTGTCCTACCACCTTGTCAGCAACATTACAGTTCTGTTAGTGACACAAGCATGCATCACTTACTCCAAGTTTCTGTAGATTCTTATATTAAAATCTTACTGATTCATGTGGCACTACAAAGGAAAAAAAAAAAGTCTCCCATCCAGATTTTCTTCTCCAGCCTGTCCCATTTATAACCACATTAGATGCTTTTCCAACTCCTAGGCCACCACATGCAGCCACCTGATTCCCTGAATTTCTTCAATTGCTCTGCTTTCTCTCCTACAAGGTTTATTCTCACTGCCAGTAATGCACCTCCTTTCCCTGCCATCTCTCTCACTGCAGAGGTAAGTAAAAGGCAGCTCTTCGGTTCCTTTGGGGATACCACGTAATGTCCAGTTCTCAGATTTTTGTTTTTCCCCGGGGAAACATCTTCACGCACTCTCCCCACGCTCAAAGTATATCCAGAAGAGTTGCCATCGCTCATCTGTCCACCCATTTTAATGGATTTTTTTTTTTAAAAGGGCAGCTCAGGCGCTGAAGAGCTGCGACTGATGTATATTCCATGTCTGCCAGCGTTATCGCATTTCCGTGAACAGCCCACATTTGCTTTTCTTCGATGGTTTATCTCCTGTCTGCAACACACGCCTCGCTGACAGCAAAGGCTTTGTGCTCCCGCTTTGCGCCAACCCCTGGCCCAGCGCATCCCGCCG